>NC_057798.1:688562148-688684121 GCF_018294505.1 Triticum aestivum | reverse complement strand
CTCCCACCTTCTCCCATGTCGCCCCGACCACCATCCTCCATCGCCGCCCTGCCACGCGCGGCCCGCCGGATCCGACGAGCCACGCCCACGGAGCCCCACCTACTCCGGCCCCCGTTAACTTCGCCGATTCTGATGGTGGCTGGGCAGCAACCGGTGCACTGCAGTCCACCCGGCGCGGCACTGCAGTCCCCTCCCTTCCATCCGTTCCTTCTACCTCTGACCTCCCTCTATCGCCGGTCTGTGCGGCCTCGGCTGAGCGCGCCACCAGCCCAACTACCCGCGCCTTCCCAGCTCCGCGCGCCACCCTTCTCTGGCGCTCCCTGGTTCGGTCGCCGCCTCAGTGCCTCCTCTCTGTTCTCGACATAATTCAGCCGCCATCGTGATTCAGTGCAGCTCCCCGGCGTTTGCAGCTCCAGCCGCGACGTGCAATCCTGTTTTCGTACCAAAGTGCGTTGGCGTTGGTGCGGGGGTCAACAGGGACCCGAGTGTTTGTATTTTTGGTGTTTCTGATGCAGTGCATTGTCCTCTCGGCGCAGCTCATAAGCATTTTTTGCTTTTTTATACAGATTTTGGCTGTGTGTTTAATCTGTAGTTCGGTGGAGTACAGTTCCTGGCAGTGTAGTTTTGCACACAAAATGGTGACCAGTCACAAATTTCACAGGCGCACTCAGCGTGCAGGGCAGTGTGCCCCCGGGATCTCATGCAGCTCGATTGATGCCCCCATGCAGCTCGGCATGTCACCAGCTCGGTTGCAACACGCTTGTAAGGGAGCGTTGTTTCTCTCTTCAAAGAAATTAAACAAAATCTTCAGTGTGGCTCACTCTTGGCTGTTACTGTAGTCCAGCTTACTGTTTTGCAAGAGAAAACAGAAGAAAGGTAGAAAACTGCATTCCATGAGAAAAAAACATTTTCGCTGTTTTCTTTGGGATTTTGGATGTACAGGAAACTCTTGCAGTGCGGAGTGCGTTTGGGTGCAGGTTTGGGTGTTGTTGACGCAGTGCGGAGTCCTCTCAACGCATTCCATAAGCATTTTTTTTAGGTTTGGCGAAAAATTTGTTCACTTTAATTTGTGTAGCAACTTATTACCACCCAGTATGGAGTGCAATTTGTTTGTGTGTCTCAAAAATCAGTCGACTACATCAACACGTGCAGTGCGTTTGGTTCTCGGATGTGGTTCACTTTTGAGAGTGATGGTGTTCACTTGCGCCCAACATGAAAGTGCAATTTTTTAAACGAAACAAAAAATAATAATGAGGTTCACTTCAACATGTCCCGCGGTTCATTTACCGTCGTCTCTGCGGTGCACTCTCGTTCATGAAAAATTGTTGAAAAAAGGACAACAAAAACTCCCAAAAACTTGTGTAAGAAAGTTTACGTCCGACAAAAGAAATTATGCAGCTTGCTTGCCCGTCCGATGCAGTGCGGTTTTCATTCTAAAACAGTGCGGTCGGCCGTATGCTGTTGTTCATCATGTAAGTGCAAAAAAAATTGTTATGAAAGCGAAAAAAAGTAATGAGGTTCACTTCTTGATAGTGTTGTGGTTCATTTACACCTGATGTGAAGTGCACTCTACTTTCTCGCTCTTGAAAAAAATCACGTTTGAATAAAAGAAACCATGCAGTTCTCTTACCCGTGCGATGCAGTGCGGTTTTTCGTCTGTTGCAGTGCGGTTTTCAGTCGGATGAAATACCCACGTCCATTTGGGTGTCGCGAAAAACAGAGTGTCCGCTTTTCGGTAAAATCGAAACTGCTCTTAAACCATAAGGAATTAGAGAGAGTGTTCTACATGAAAAAGTTGTGTCTCGTTGATATCTTTCCAACGGCGTATGATTTGAATTATTCCGACCAGCCGTTTGTAAAAATTTCACGAAAAAACAGCCGCTGCCTCTCGAAGTCAGCCGCACGATTTTCAAAATTAAATAAAAACAGTAAGGAATCTTAAAACCATTTCAACATATCAAAGTTGCGCCTTGTCCGTAGCTTTCCAACGGCGTATCATACGTCTCGTTCCAACAAACGGTTAGAAAACTGGAGCAAAAACAGTACCGAAAATTTCAAAAAAATTGAAAAACAGAGTTCCGCGATTTAGTAAATTTGAAACTGCTCTTAAACCGTAACGAATTAGAGAAACATTTATATATGAAAAAGATGCGCCTCGACGATATCTATCCAACGGCGTATCATTTGCTTCATTCCAACAAGTGGTTTAGAAATAAACGCAAAAAAACGCTCGCTGCCACTTGTCATCCGCCGCACAATTTTCAAAACTGCTCTTAAACCGTGTGGAATCTCGAAAAGTGTTCAACATGTCGAAGTTGCGCCTAATCCATAGATTTTCAACGGTTTATTACACGCCTCATTCCGATAAACGATTAAAAAATTAGAGCGAAAACAGTACCGAAAAAAGAACGCGTGCAGTATTTTTCGACACGAAGTTCACTAGTCTATATTGCAGTGCTCGTCGTCAAGAAGATGCAGTGCACTTGCGGTCAGTGTGCAGTGCGGAAGTTCATCTAATATTAGCATAATAGACCGTCTGTATATATATATATATATATATATATATATATATATATATATATATATATATATATATATATATATATATATATATATATATATATATATAATTTTTGGCCTCATGAAGGAGAAATTATCGCTTAAGCTTGGGGGAGCCTTAAGTCAATTTTATATTCATGCCTCAATCATGAGCTCTCAAGAGAAATTATTATTCAAAAATTTTATGCTCAACTTTCTCATAACGATCGCTCCATGCTCGATACTTCTTTTACTGGTTGTTTTATGAAGACTATTGAATTCAAATGGGATTTATTGGAGAGAATTAAATGCAACTCCAAAGATTGGGAACTCTACGAAGGTAAGAAGTCGGGTATAACCCCTAAGTTTGATTGTGTTAAATCTTTTATGGATACCGATGCTTTTCGTAAATTAAGCACTAAATATGGACTTGACTCTGAGATAGTAGCTTCTTTTTGTGAATCATTTGCTACTCACGTTAATCTCCCTAAGGAGAAGTGGTTTAAATATCATCCTCCCATTGAAGTAAAGGTAGTAGAACTTATTAAAGTTGAATAAAAAACTATTACTTATAATGTTGATCCTATTGTTCCTACCGCTTATATTGAGAAACCACCCTTTCTTGTTAGAATAAAGGATCATGCCAAAGCTTTAATTGTGGTTCGTAAGAGTAATGCTAGAGCACCTACACCCCCTGAGAAAATTAAAGTTGAACCTAGTACTGCTATGCTTAAAGATCTCTTGGTCGATAAAATTGATGGGCATGTTATTTATTTCTGTGATGAAGTTGCTAGAATTGCTAGACCCGATACTAAAAATAAACATAGACCTATTGTTGGCATGCCTGTTGTTTCTGTTAAAATAGGAGATCATTGTTATCATGGCTTATGTGATATGGGTGCTAGTGTGAGTGCAATATCTCATTCCTTATACAAAGAAATTATGTATGATATTGCACCCGCTGAAATAGAAGATATTGATGTTACTATTAAGCTTGCCAATAGAGACACTATTTCACCAATTGGAATTTTTAGAGATGTTGAAGTCTTGTGTGGGAAAATTAAATATCCTACTGACTTTCTTGCTCTTGGTTCCCAACAAGATGACTTTTGTCCCATTATATTTGGTAGACCCTTCTTGAATACTGTTAATGCTAAGATAGACTGCGAAAAAGATATTGTTACTGTTGGTTTAGGGGATATGTCTCATGATTTTAATTTTGCTAAATTTCATAGACAACCCCATGATAAAGAATTGCCTAGTAAAGATGAAATAATTGGTCTTGCTTCTATTGTCGTGCCTCCTAATGATCCTTTAGAACAATATTTGATCAATCATGAAATGATATGTTTATGAATGAAAGAAGGGAAATAGATGAAGTATTGTTTAATCAGGGACCTATTTTGAAACGCAACTTGCCTATTGAAATTTTAGGGGATCCTCCTCCACCCAAGGGTGATCTCATGTCTGAGCTTAGACAATTACCTAATACTCTTAAATATGCTTATCTTGATGAAAAGAAGATATATCCTGTTATTATTAGTGCTAACATTTCAGAGCAGGAAGAAGAAAAATTATTGAAAACTCTGAAGAAGCATCGTGCTGCTATTGGATATACTCTTGATGATCTTAAGGGCATTAGTCCCACTCTATGCCAGCACAAAATAAAATTGGAGAAAGATGCTAAACCAGTTGTTGATCACCAACGACGGTTAAATCCTAAGATTAAAGAAGTGGTAAGAATTGAAATACTAAAGCTTCTGGAGGCAGGTATAATTTATTCTGTTGCTGATAGTCAGTGGGTAAGTCTTGTTCATTGTGTCCCTAAGAAGGGAGGTATTACAGTTGTTCCTAATAATAAGGATGAATTGATCCCACAAAGAATTGTTACACGATATAGAATGGTAATTGATTTCCGCAAATTAAATAAAGATACTAGAAAGGATCATCACCCTCTACCTTTTATCGATCAAATGCTAGAAAGACTATCCAAACATACACATTTTTTCGGTCTAGATGGTTATTCTGGTTTCTCTCAAATACTTGTGTCAAAAGAGGATCAAGAAAAGACCACTTTTACTTGCCCTTTCAGTACCTTTGCTTATAGACATATGCCTTTGGTTTATGTAATGTACATGCTACCTTTCAAACATGTATGACTGCTATATTCTCTGGCTTTTGTGAAAAGAGTGTTGAGGTTTTCATGGATGATTTCTCCATTTACAGAACTTCTTTTGATGATTGCTTAAGCAACCTTGATCGAGTTTTGCAGAGATGCAAAGAAACTAATCTTGTCTTGAATTGGGAGAAGTGCCACTTTATGGTTAATGAAGGTATTGGCTTGGGGCATAAAATTTCTGAAAGAGGTATTGAAGTTAATAAAGCTAAAGTAGATGTTATTGAAAAGATGTCGTGTCCTAAGGACATCAAAGGTATAAGAAGTTTTCTTGGTCATGCCAGTTTCTATAGGAGGTTTATTAAAGACTTCTCTAAAATTTCTAGGCCTCTGACTAATCTCTTGCAAAAAGATGTTCCTTTTGTCTTTGATGATGATTGTGTAGAAGCATTTGAAATACTTAAGAAAGCCTTGATTTCTGCACCTATTGTTCAGCCACCTGATTGGAATTTACCCTTTGAAATTATGTGTGATGCTAGTGATTATGCTGTAAGTGTTGTTCTAGGACAAAGAGTTGATAAGAAGTTAAATGTTATCCAATATGCTAGTAAAACTCTAAACAGTGCCCAGAGAAATTCTGCTGCTATTAAATACCTTATGGAAAAGAAATATGCTAAACCTAGACTAATTAGATGGGTTCTCTTGCTACAATAATTTGATTTGCATATTATTGATAGAAAGGGAGTTGAGAACCCCGTTGCAGACAACGTGTCTAGGTTAGAAAATGTTCTTGATGACCCACTACCTATTGATGATAGCTTTCCTAATGAATAATTAGCTGTCATAAATGCTTCTTGTACTGCTCCGTGGTATGCCGATTATGCTAATTACATTGTTGCTAAATTTATACCACCTAGTTTCACATACCAGCAAAATAAAAAGGTTTTCTATGATTTAAGACATTACTTTTGGGATGACCCACACCTTTATAAAGGAGTAGATGGTGTTATTAGACATTGTGTACCTGAGCATGAGTAGGAATAGATCCTACACAAGTGTCACTCCGAGGCTTACGGAGGACACCACGCTGGAGATAGAACTGCACATAAGGTATTGCAATCCGATTTTTATTGGCCTACTCTCTTCAAAGATGCTCGTAAGTTTGTCTTGTCTTGTGATGAATGTCAAAGAATTGGTAATATTAGTAGACGTCAAGAAATGCCTATGAATTATTCACTTGTTATTGAACCATTTGATGTTTGGGGCTTTGATTATATGGGACCTTTTCCTTCCTCTAATGGGTATACACATATTTTAGTTGCTATTGATTACATTGCTAAGTGGGTAGAAGCTATTCCAACTAGTAGTGCTGATCATAACACCTCTATTAAGATGCTTAAAGAAGTTATTTTTCTGAGATTTGGATTCCCTAGATATTTAATGACTGATGGTGGTTCACATTTTATTCATGGTGCTTTTCGTAAAATCCTTGCTAAGTATGATGTTAATCATAGAATTGCATTTCCATACCATCCTCAGTCTAGTGGTCAAGTAGAATTGAGTAATAGAGAGATTAAATTGATTTTGCAAAAGACTATTAATAGATCTAGAAAGAATTGGTCCAAAAAACTTGATGATGCATTATGGGCCTATAGAACTACATATAAAAAATCCTATGGGTATGTCTCCGTATAAAATAGTTTATGGAAAAGCATGTCACTTACCTCTTGAACTAGAACATAAGGCATATTGGGCTATTAAAGAGTTCAATTATGATTTCAAACTTGCTGGTGAGAAGAGGCTATTTGACATTAGCTCACTTGATGGATGGAGAACCCGAGCCTATGAGAATGCCAAGTTGTTTAAAGAAAAAGTTAAAAGATGGCATGACAAAAGGATACAAAAGTGTGAGTTTAATATAGGTGATTATGTTTTGCTATACAACTCTCTTTTAAGATTTTTTGCAGGAAAATTTCTCTCTAAATGGGAAGGTCCTTACATTATCGTGGAGGTCTATCGTTCCGGTGCCATAAAAATCAACAACGCCGAAGGTGGTAAACGGTCAAAGAATCAAACATTATATCTCAGGTAATCCCATAAATGTTGAAACCAATGTTATTGACACCATAACCCCGGAGGAGTACATAAGGGACACTTTCCAGAACGCTTCAGACACCAAAAAGGAATAGGTATGTGGTACGGTAAGTATACCGACTCCAAAACTACTCAAATAGCATTTTTTCTCGATTTTCGAATATTTAAAAATTAGGAAAATTAAAAGTAGTCCGAAAGAGACACGAGGCGTCCACGAGGGTGGAGGGCGGGCCCTACCCCCCTAGGCGCGCCCCCTGCCTCGTGGCCACCTTGTGTGCCCTCTGGACTCTGTTTTCTTGCACGATACTTCTTTTGGTCGGCAAAAATTCATTATATAATCTCCCAAAGGTTTTGACCACCGTACCACAACAAGATCCCATGTTTTTGTTTCGAGCTGTTTTTCTAACAGATCTAGATCACCATGATGTCTCCAAGCGCCCCCAAGGACAAGTTTTTTGAGAAGGTCATCAACCCTTACCTCGCAGAGGTGCTGCAATACCCTCAAACCATTGAGATGCATGAGGGGGTACTGCACATCCGCGATGTTGAGGGACCGACGAGGGCCAGAAGCGTGGAGACAAGACTCCAAGCAATGGAGCAACAAGTTTTCAAGTGCCAAGGGATGGTGGAGCCCGGACTCAATGCGAATCACATGATGATCGCGGAATTCACCAACAACCACAAGCTGGATGCCAAGAACATCGGGGAAACCATCCTCAAGCTTCACGAGAAAATCGAGCACCTCCAAGCCTAGATCTATGACCCGCAAAACCAAAACTATGATTATGAATATAGATTCAAGAGGATGAGTTTGGCTACAGATTTAAGGATCCTAGAGACTCGATCATTCTTCTATGATGGTGAGCCTATGCCTTGGAAGATGGACGACAAGCCTACATCATCAACAACTCCATCATCACCACCTCCGAAGAAAGAGACATAAATACATGGGTATGGGCACTCCCCTTGGCAACTGCCAAGCTTGGGGGAGGTGCCCCGGTATAGTATCACCATCACACTTCTATCTTTATCGTTTTTCTTAGTTCGATCCTTTTGGTTATATCTTGATCTAGTAGAATAAAGTTTTAGTATGATCTAGCTTTGAGTTTTGTTTTGATCTCTATCTATGTAATCAAGTCCGTGAGCTATATATAATAAAGATTAGTTTTGAGTTGAGGGCTTTGCTGTCTTGCTATGATCTTGAGGGAATAAAAAGAAAGAATAAAAAGAAATAAAAAGATCATATTTATCTTATGGAGAGTAATGACTTCACACATAAAGAGTATGATGAATAAAAGTTGTCGAGAGTTGATAAACATAGTTTTGGTCATCGTTGCAATTAATAGGAAGTAATAGAAAGAGAGGTTTTCACATATAAATATACTATCTTGGGCATCTTTTGTGATTGTGAGCACTCATTAAAATAGGACATGCTAAAAAGTTGATGTTGGACAAGGAAGAGAGCGTAATGAGTTATGTTTTCTTATATCTGAAAAATTTATATTGTCATGGATCATCCAACATGTTGAGCTTGCCTTTCCCCCTCATGCTAGCCAAATTCTTTGCACCAAGTAGAGATACTACTTGTGCTTCCAAACATCCCTCAACCCAGTTTTGCCATGAGAGTCCACCATACCTACCTATGGATTGAGTAAGATCCTTCAAGTAAGTTGTCATTGGTGCAAGCAACAAAAATTGCTCTCTAAATATGTATGATCTATTAGTATGAAGAAAATAAGCTTTATACGAGCTTGTGATATGGAAGAAATAAAAGCGATGGACTGCATAATAAAGGTCCCTATCACAAGTGGCAATATAAAGTGACGTTTTTTTGCATTAAGATTTTGTGCATCCAACCATAAAAGTGCATGACAACCTCTGCTTCCCTCTGCGAAGGGCCTATCTTTTATTTTTACCTTCTACCCTCATACAAGAGTCATGGTGATCTTCACCTTTCCTTTTTACACTTTATCCTTTGGCAAGCAATGTGTGTTGGAAAGATCCTGATATATATATATATCCACTTGGATGTAGGTTTTCTTAAATTAGTATTGTTGACATTACCCTTGGGGTAAAAGGTTGGGAGGCGAAACTATAAGCCCCTATCTTTCTTTGTGTCCGATTGAAACTTCATACCCATAAATATCACGTGAGTGTTAGCAATTGTGAAAGATTAAATGATAGTTGAGTATGTGGACTTGCTGAAAAGCTCTTATGTTGACTCTTTCTGATGTTATGATAAATTGTAATTGCTTCAATGAGTGAGATCATAGTTCGTTAGTTTTCAATGAAGTTTCTAATTCATACTTTACATTGTGAATAGATTGTTACTTTAGCATAAGGAATCATATGACAATATATAATTTGTTGTTCTAAGAATGATCAGGATGCCCTCCTGTCCGTATTTTATTTTATCGACACCTCTATCTCTAAACATGTGGACATATTTTTTGATATCGGCTTTCGCTAGAGGACAAGCGATGTCTAAGCTTGGGGGAGTTGATACTTCCAGTTTGCATCATGCTTTTATATCAATATTTATTGCATTATGGGTTGTTACTACATGTTATGTCACAATACATATGCCTTTTATTTTATAAGGTTTACACGAAGAGGGAGAATGCCGGCAGCTGGAATTCTAGGCTGGAAAAGGAGCAAATATTAGAGACCTATTCTGCACAACTCCAAAAGTCCTGAAACTCCACGAAAGTCAGTTTTTGAATATATTAAAAATATTGGGAGAAGAAAGCACCAGAGGGGGGGCACCCACCAGCCACGAGGGTGGAAGGTGCGCCCTACCCCCCTAGGCGCGCCCCTAGCCTCGTGGGCCACCTAGCAGGCCCCGATGCCCATCTTCTACTATATGGTGTCTTTTTCCCTGGAAAAAATCATAAGGAAGCTTTCGGGACAAAGCGCTGCCGTCTCGAGGCGGAACCTGGGCAGGACCAATCTAGGGCTTCGGTGAAGCTGTTCTGCCGGGGAAACATCCCTCCAGGAGGGAGAAATCGTCGCCATCGTCATCACCATCGATCCACTCATCGGGAGGGGTTAAATCTCCATCAACAAGTTCACCAGCACCATCTCCTCTCAAACCCTACTTCATCTCTTGTACCCGATCTTTGTCTCAAAACCTCAGATTGGTACCTATGGGTTTCTATAAGGGTTGATTACTCATTGTAGTTGATGCTAGTTGGTTTATTCGGTGGAAGATCATAAATTCAGATCCTTAATGCATATTAATACCCCCTCTAATTATGGACATGAATATGATTTCTGAGTAGTTACGTTTGTTCCCGAGGACATGAGAGAAGTCTTGTTATAAGTAGTCATGTGAATTTGGTATTCGTTCGATATTTTGATGAGATGTATGTTGTCTATCCTCTAGTGGTGTTATGTGAACGTCGACTACATCACACTTCACCGTGATTTGGGCCTAGGGGAAGGCATTGAGAAGTAATAAGTAGATGATGGGTTGCTAGAGTGACAGAAGATCAAACCCTGGTTTATGCGTTGCTTCGTAAGGGGCTGATTTGGATCCATATGTTTCATGCTATGGTTAGGTTTACCTTAATTCTTCTTTCGTATAGTTGCAGATGTTTGCGAGGGGGGTTAATCATAAGTGGGATGCTTGTCCAAGGAAGGGCAGTACCCAAGCACCGGTCCACCCACATATCAAATTATCAAAGTAACGAACGTGAATCATATGAGCATGATGAAAGCTAGCTTGACGATAATTCCCATGTGTCCTCGGGGGCGCTTTGCTTTATATAAGAGTTTGTCCAGGCTTGTCCTTTGCTACAAAATGGATTGGGCCACCTTGCTGCACCTTAGTTACTTTTGTTACTTGTTACCTGTTACGAATTACCTTATCACAAAACTATCTGTTACTGATAATTTCAGTGCTTGCAGAGAATACCTTACTGAAAACCGATTGTCATTTCCTTCTGCTCCTCGTTGGGTTTGACTTACTTATCGAAAGGACTACGATAGATCCCCTATACTTGTGGATCATCATTCACTGCCATTGTTCCGGCACTACTGAAGGAGCTGCGGTTTACACACCCAAAAGTAAGTACTACTAGCTAGTTCCGCGCATCTCCCATTGATTCTAGCTATTAAGCATGCTTGATTGTCAGTTTGATTGAAATCTATTTCTCGTAAAGTGCTTGTGGCGGGAAGTCGGTAATGATTTTTGTGGATACCACGTTTGCGAGTTCATCTACAACTCGACGGAATCTAAGCGGGGCTACTCTAAAGAAGATTTTGATGTACATAAACAAAAAGAATTCACAATTTTATCTTATTACCATCATCATTTGTGTTGAGTTTCATTCATATACATGTATTGACCCACTTCTTTAAATTAGATGTGGGAGATGCGGGATGAACTCCTACCACATGATCGCATACGAGCAATTCTAGAGGAATTGGCGGGATTCTTTCTTGACCACATCATAAATAAAGATGGAGAATACCATGTGGAAGTTCAAATAGACTTTAGATGTTAGGGTTTGTAAGAGATCTTATATTGTATATATGTAGCTAGTAGCATCGGATAAATATACAGAAACTTGTTGTTCGACCAATCTCGCGGAGAAAGAGAGGTCGATCACTTCTCTCCGCATATGTTCATGACGATCTTGTGTACTTAATGGTTCCTTCATTTTCTTACTAGCTAGCGTGTCGAGTTCTCTCTATACGTATGGTAGCTAGCGTCGACCAAGCACGAAGATAAGAGAGGTCACTTCTCTCTCGCTATTAGATAGCTAACACAATATATGAAACCCCTAAATTAACCCTCCAAAACCCTACCCCCCCTTAAAAAACAAAAACCTCAGCTCCTGAGCTGCTGACGCGTGGATGCCATTTGGTCCCGGTTGGTGTTACCATCCAGGACTAAAGGCCCTCATGCCTAGGCTCACCACAGCGGCCACATGGAGCACCATCTGTCCCGGTTCGTAAGCGAACCGGGACTAAAGGTGTTGGGAGCGAACCGAGACTAAAGGTGTTGGGCTTTAGTCTCGACCCTTTAGTCCCGGTTCCAGAACCGGAGCTAATGTGTCTCTGAAACCGGGACAAATGGCCCATTTTCTACTAGTGGATCAATACGAGCAACAATACAACCAAACGTAGGCATACAGGTGCCCGTACTAAGCACATAGAAACACCAAAAATGGTGTAAACGTCCTCATCCAATCTCCATTTTTTGTGATACTTGTTTCCATAGAAGTCATGGGAGATAAGGAAAGTCTATCGGGCGTCTCATTCATGTTTGGGAGCCCTTGGATATGAGAGTGGATCAAGATCAATGGAGAATGAGGAAGCAATGTGGATTTATAATCCCTTCAAACCTAATCGCCACACATACATCACCCAGTCCAAGGTCATGAATTCCATATCTCCATTCCTCCCACCAAGCCGCCAAGAAGCCATCTAGAATTGAGGATTAGGTTTCATGTGAATCCAGTTTAAATTTGAGTCTGCTTGTCGACCCTTTCCCGGCCCAAAATTGAGTCTCATTTGCATCGGCGCGGACAGTAAACAGATTCTTCCCCTGGCCCGCCAGTCGATAGCACAGCGACCACCATTTCCCACCACTTTCGCAAAATCCTCCCGCCCGCTCATGCTCCTGGCCATGGACGACGACGTGCCGACCCTCGATGCCGCCGCTGGTCTCGCCTCCCTCGCCTCGACCGACCTCATCACCTCCGTCGCCTCTGCGAAAGGCAAGCCCCGCGCGCCCTGCAAGACCGCGGCCGCCCAAGAAGAAAAAGTTGACGCCCGAGGAGCGGGCCGTGCAGTCGGCGAAAAGGAAGGACCAGAGGCACGCGCAGGACGCAAAGGACGAAGCGGCGGCCGTCGCCGCCCTCTTCGCCGCCGCACAACAGGAGAAAACTAATGCCCGAGTCGCCACGACAATGAGGTAGGCCCTGATCTACCTAGGGTTGAACCCTGGCCATCACGGGCTCGTCAGCGCCCCATGGCCGCGGCAAGCACGGGCTCATCAGTGTTTCCTCGGATGATGCTGCCAAAGTCGCCGCGCGCGTCTGCCACACGGCCGATTCCCGGCTTCCATGTTTATCCGCAAATCTCCTGCTTATTTTCGTTCCAAAATATATTTTTCATTAAGAAATAAATAAGTAAACATAAATAAATATTTTTCACTTAGAAACAAGTTTCCGGTGATTTCTATTATCAATAATAAGTTATATTATAGTTTTTTCCAAACGAATATACTTCGAGCAAAATTATCAAAGACCTGTATAAACCACGTAGAAGTTGTTAAGAATGATTCATGCGTATATGCCTTCACTTCTCACACGTGCGCTAGTTAGAGAAGATATCATGCAAATCAGATGCATATGTGCTAATATGCCAAGGTGAGATATACTTCTGCTAAGTATGCCACGGTCCAGCGGCCACTGCAAATCACTAGAGTGCTTAAAGAGTGGCAGAGAGGTTATGACCCAAATCGATGCAGCCATGCACGACAAATAAAATAAAAGATTGGCTGGTAAGGTAGCTATAGCGGTAGGCCTCTGTACCTAGCAAACGCCGTTTTAGTGTTGACCAATTGCTACCGCCATTGACTGTGGCGGTAGTCTGTTTTAGCCTACCGCCGGAGACGACGGTGGTAGTAAAAAGGGTCATATCCTGAAATTTTTACGAAGTAGGGTCAAATTTTAATTAACTTTCAAAAAAGGGTCAAAACACGAAATTTTGCCCATGCAACATTAGTGCTGACATATTTGGCGTTGGAACAGTACACTGGTATCAATCTTGCCCATGCTACCTGACGGCATGGGCCTGGAGTGGTGCCAAAGGTTCTGCTTACATGACCCTCAACTTTAGCGCTGCAACATACCTGTACCCGCAGGCTTGCAGAAGAATGGAAGCTGAAAGATTCGGTGAAGTTGTGGGGCCAGTCATTGGATGCATACAAAAGTATGCTATCTAGTATCTAGTCCATGAACGCAAAGCACACGAATGCACATGCTGGCTTTGAATTGCGACTCTACAGTTTCAGATGTAGATGCATGTGTGATGTGTCTTTTGAATTCCCGGCAAAAGCATGTTAGCTTGCAGAAGCATGTCTCCTGATAACTCTCACCTCCTTGCTGAAGATTAATTGGATCCAAAATGCAACGATTGCATGCTATCCCTGCCTGTGATAGCCATGTTTGCTCACAGAGGTTATAGCACATAAAAAAGCTCTGTTAATCAGCCCAATCGTGCACGCAGGCAGGATGCCGGAGATGAGGATAGATCGAAGCAAGCAAGATCGCACAGGTCTTTTTATTTGATGAAATTAGACACAACTAGCAAGTTAACTACATCACATTCACCACTCCCCTTGGGTAGGGTACTTCTCAGAGACGAGAAACAGTCTCTCGGACTAGCTAGCAAACTGCTCACGCAGCTCATCGATCACTCCATAAAGTTGTAGGAGGAATTCCTCTCCGGGATCCATCCGCCGTTGTGGCCACTGCTGCTGCCTACAACTCCCCTCTGTTCCTGCATGCATGCATTACAGATCAACGGATAATAATTTCTCTCATCAGCCGGTCATGCATTATGAGTAGTAATGCCGTTCAATTGTCCGAGTACTGTGGTTAACAATTGACATGAAACATGGATGAATCAATCAGCATAAAACATGTATATTCAGGGAGCACATATACACATACCGGGGTGTAGAGCTGCAGTTTCGGCGGCCTGAGGAAATTGATCTGAGGCTGGTCGGAGGGGTGCAGGTGGTTCTGCATCTGGCTGAGGAAATCCGACTCCCGCTGCGGCGGGTTGGCGTGCGTGATCTGGAACGGCCGCGGCGGCTCCGAGGGAGGCATCTGCATCAGCTGGGCAGCGGGGTCCGTGGTGATGTAGTGCATGTACTGCTGCAGCTCCGGAGGCACCACGGGTGCCATCCCCTTCCCCATCACCAGCATCTGTACATGTACACAAATGACATGACCATTGACAAGCATAATGCCTAATTTATACTAGTTGATATCCATTGCGTCCTGAGATTAAAATTAACTTAGCGCACATGCATGCAGCTCGGTCATGAAGATCGATCTGGGATATTTTGGGAGAAGATCCGAATTAATTTTGACAGGCCAGCCATGCACATGATGCAGAAGAATAGATATAGCATATAAAAGAACATGTCTATAACTCTACATGCATAATGAACCTGATCATATACATATGATATGATGTGATTTCAGATTTTTTAAATACCTGGAGTTGCAGCTGGAGCGATTTCAGGTAGTCGATCGCTTCATCTAGCATTGACACCTTGTCCGTCTAATTAAATCAACAACGAGACCACGGATCAGGCGAAGAGCTCGGCAAGAGATATAGTACTACTACTAGCTAGAACATCCAAGATGGGGCATGTTCATTACGTGGACCTTGGTGCAGTTTGGGAGTAGCTCTTGAAGTGCCTTCAGCTTCTCGTTGATCTTATCCCGTCTCCGCTACAACCATCACAGGTAGAAATTAAACTCAGGGACATGGAATGCTAATTAATTAACGGCATCGGCTGTGACGATGTGATTCGTCGATATGCCTGCATCAAAACGACCAACCCTTTCTGAAAAGTTGTGGAAATCGGCGGATCTGCTTCTGCGAGTAGGGATAGACATCCTCCTCAGAGCCCTGCCGTCTTCCATCAACGATCTTGATGAGCTTCTTCACCTTCCTGTCACCAGCTAGGTATAAAGAAACAGTCGAACAAGATCTACGAACGAAGAGTAGCTAAGAACAAAAGAAAAGCATTCAGCTAACCATGCATACCTTCTTCTTCTTCTTCTTCTTCTTTGGTATCCGAGGTCTCCTTGCTGAGCTTCCTTTGGCCTCCACAGCTCCTTATGAACCGATGCTAGCTAGCTAGCTAATATCTAGCAGTGCCAAACTGGTCCAGCCCTAGGCTACGCTAGAAAGGATGGAGATTCAGAGACCCTTTCATGGTCAGGCGACCTGGTTGATGGTCTCTTCGACCCTGCACCAACCTTTGGTCCTCGCCGGCATGGTATTTATGGTCTTATGGCATCTGATTTCTATAAGCTTTTGCGTCATGGCAACGACTGATCGAGTGGCTAGTGGCGAGTGAGCACTGTGCGTGTCTACATCTCCTCATCTTTTTCCACCGGCCGTGTGGAATTTCTGGTCACTTGGTCCGTCGGTATGGAGTAATCGTCAGCTGCATCGGGGTCTCTGATGGGATGTTTGCAATTTTTGTAGGGCGCCCATGTGGTCAATCATTTCATCTATGGCCTTGCTAGGGCATGGCTCAAACTTGGCTTGCAATACAAGGGTTCGTCAGCATGAATTCTTTAGTGCATCGCCAGCTTGTGCAAAATACCCGGAGAGATATGGGTGTCATTTCTTCTCTAGGTATTAGGTAGTAGCAATGTCGTATGGGTTTATGTGTAGCATGCATGGTTCGCCAAAGAAAAGTATATATGCAGCGTGCGGAGCGGAAGGGGTTTAAGGGGCAATAACAAATGATGAGATATCGAATGAAATTATGACATGTAACTGATCAATGCCTTATGTAACTAGGTAATGTGATTGATCAATGGCTGATACTAGAAGATGGGTTCGAGCGAACCAAAAGTACACGGACTAAAAAAGAAGAGGATAAATGGAAAAAAAGCACGAAAACAAACTAGAGTAGGAAATGCAACATCAAGTGCACACATCGTGAAACACTACCGAGGCAGCAAAACACAACATCCACCATAGACAATCTATAGCAATGCCGGGGGGAGCACCTCCGAAGCATCAAACTACCGAGACAACACATATTATAAAAATGACACACACTTGCTCAATAGTCAAGAGGAATAACTGTAAGCACTCGCACACCATAGACTATCTCCGGCGCCGAGGTTCTTCACTTTGCCAAGACAACGGACGTACACTAACCATGTTGGCTAATGGTGCCGTCACTTGGAGCCGCACCGCCAACACCCTCCAAGGACCTTGGGAAACCGAGACGAGACCGAGAAC
Source organism: Triticum aestivum (assembly GCF_018294505.1). Taxonomy (NCBI): domain Eukaryota; kingdom Viridiplantae; phylum Streptophyta; class Magnoliopsida; order Poales; family Poaceae; genus Triticum; species Triticum aestivum. Next base: position 688,667,356 of record NC_057798.1, on the reverse strand, counting down.
ATGAACCCTGGCAGCAGACTCAGCGATGATTCAAACACTGGTGGAAAAAGGGCCTTTGGTCGCGGTTGCGCAACCGCGACCGAACGGGCGCGACTAAAGGCCCCACCCTTTAGTCGCGGTTGCTTAAGAACCGCGATTAAAGGCCCGTCCACGTGGGCGCTAGGCGGCCGTCGGGGCGGAGGACCTTTAGTCGCGGTTCTTCTGGCCAACCGCGACTAAAGGCCGCCGCAGGTTTAGGGTTTTAGCCCCCCCCCCCCTAAACCTGTTTTCTGTTTAATTTGTATTGTTTTATTTCTTTTGTGCTTTATTTTAATTTTGAAGGAGTTTCACATATTCTACGGTACTACATACATGCATATGAATGTACAATTTCAAACAAATTTGAAATTAGAACCAAAAAGAATTCAAGAGGAATATACAATATATATTCAATATCATCGGATGACCATATACAATTTTGAACAAGTTTCCATACATAATTTAATGCATATAAAGTTCTACGTCCTCGTAATGGTGTTCTCCTTTAGGATGGAGGACTTCCCTCCTGAACCATCCAGCTAGTTCCTCTTGAAGTGGTCGGAAGCGAGCTTCTGGACTAAGCATCATCCGGAGGTTATTCCTCTGAGCATTGGTATCACTCGGAACCCGCTCAGAGGTGTATCTCCGGATCATCTCACAGACATAGTATGCACATAGATTGGTCCCCGCTGGCTGAATATCCTCACCATTCTTAGCCTTTGACCTTTTGAATTCTAGCTCTTTTTTGAATTCACCGACCTTTGTATCTACGAACCGTCTCCAAACCCTAAGAGGCAAAGAAAATTAAATGAACAAGAGAGTTATTAGTTACTTGATATTAGGAAATGAACGAAATAGGCCGATCGATATAGAGCGCAAATGAATGAAAATAATTACTTCTGCAGCATTCTTCTCATGTCGCCCCAAAGCTTTGGATCCTTATTCAGAGAGTCGTGGACGAGACATTCTGAGGTGTCAACTTTAATTACTAGCAGAATCCAGTGGAACCTGCGGACACGATACATGCACAGTACGTCATGCATAACTCATCGATTAGCCGGCCACATACCATGCATGGAGTAAATAAAAGAGAATGTGCTCAAGACAGAAACACTCACCCAAAATGGTAAGGAAATAGAATATCACTTTTGAGTTCCTGCTTTGTAAGAAACTGCCACAGGTCTGCCTCCATGTCGGCGGGGTGATGCTCCAACACATATCCATTAACGATGTGTGGGTCAATGAACCCAACATCATGGATGTTCCTTACTCTGCATTCCTTAATCTTCATTCTGCATGTATAATAGCGGACACAACAATATAGTTAGGACATATATATAGTGCAGGCAATATGAACGAGATGGGGTAGAAATAAATCACTTACAGAACGTAGCAACTGATGATAGATTTGTCGAGCTCGCGCAGATTGAAAAGCTGGAACAATTCACTCAGATGAATTTGTACATAGTAATGTTTGAAGTGATGCTCATATCTAACTTCCGCATAAATATATTCTTTGGCGTTTTTATTTTTTATGTAACCCTTGTACCATTTCAGCAGACCTTTCATTTGTGGAGGTAGATCCTCTTCCTGCGCAGGCTCGACGAGAGGCCCATTCTTCACATATGTAATTACTACCTCCTTCACTGGCGCCTCATCAAGGCCTAACAGTTCACGAAGAGTAATACCTAAGTTGGCCGCTTGTTCTCTGGCACTCGTTACAGTCAATCCATGTGCTGCCGCAGCTGCTATGATATCGGGGTCATCCGGACCGGCGGCTTTCACTATAAGCGGGGCAATCGATTGTTTACTTTGTTCCCCGAGCTGGGCAACTCGTTTCCCGCTTTTTTTACTTTCTAATTCCGTTTTCTCGGCCTCCTCCAAGGCTTTGTTCTCCTGGTTCTCCGCCCGCTCTTTCTTCTCCTTCAACATGAGTGCCTGCCTACGAAGTTCACGTGCATAGTCGTCAGGCAGATTCTTCGCGGCTTGGGACGGTGTGCTCAAAAATGACTTAGCCCACTTCTTTTGCTCATCAGAAAATACTGGCTTGGGCTCGGGCTCTCTTTTCTTCTTGCAGTCCGCCTTCCATTTCTCATGATCAGCAGCCGCGGCCGCGGCAGTTTCCTCGGCACTACGTTCCCAAGGCCTTGTGGGGAGAGGCTTCAGTGATGGCTCCGGTACCTTTGTGGTCTTAGGTACATAAGGGTCCGGGTTAATAATCCAGGACTGCTTCTGCTTCTTTGCCGGAGGTGGATTGGGGGGCGGCGTCTGATCACCCGCCGGACGAGGACTGGGGGGCGGCGTCTGATCACCCGCCGGACGTTGTGGACTGGGGGGCGTCGGCTGACGTGACGGAGGTGTAGGTGAACCGCCACCACCGTAGGGGGGTGGACTTGTTGTCCTTGGCGCCTCGCCTGGAAACTTGATAAACTTCTTTTGCCATAGAATGAAATGGCGCTTGACATCTCCAAGTCTTTTCTCCCCTTCAGGTGTAGCAATGTCAATCTCCAGGTCCTCAAACCCTTGGACTATGTCCTCCACCGTGACACGAGCATAGCCATCTTGAATGGGGTTGTTGTGGTGGAGTGCTCCAGGTAAACATGGTAAAGCACTGCCGATGGCTACCTTCATGGACATGTTCCCGATAGGATAATACAGATGACATTCTTTCATCTCCTTTATATCGTCCACGGGGTAGCGAGGAGGCTCCGGTGCAGTAATTTCGACCACCAGAGGCTCCGGTGCAGTAATTTCGACCACCAGAGGCTCCGGTGCAGTAATTTCGATCGTCGGTGCATCTGCACCAGCCGGTGGGGCCTCCGTGGAAGCCACACTGCTTCTCCGCTGCTGGCTTCTGAGATCCGCTGGATGATCTTCATGCTGCGCCCGAGCTGCATCTCTTTCGGCTACTAGTACACTCACGGTTTTCTTCATCACATCCATTTCCGATGCCAACCGCGCCACAACATCTGCTTCCCGATCCATCTTTCTCTTCCGGCTTCTGTAACCGTACGGGTCATCGTTCTGGGGGAACCCTATTTTCCACGGAATGTGCCCCATGCCTCGTACACGTCCTCCGTGTTCAGGATTCCCGAGGGCTTTTGTCAGCGCGTCGTTCTCTCTGTTGAACTTGATCTTCCCCTCTTGAGCATCCCTCATTGCGTCAATAAGGGCTTGGGTGGGTTTAATTATTTTGCCCCGGTAAACACACTCCCCTGTCTCCGGGTTCAGCGTTCCCCCATGCCCGTACCACCAGCTTTTGGCCCTTGGGTCCCATCCCTCCGTACCTGGACGGATTCCTCGCGCCCTCAGCTCGTTCTCCATCTTCTCCCACCTAGGCTCCCAAAGGCGATACCCTCCTGGCCCCATAATATGATTGTACTCCTTCTTAGCCGCATTTTCCTTATTTTTTTCGATATTTGAATGAACTGCTCCGATTTCTTTTGCTTCACAAATTCTGGCCAATCATGTTTCAGTTTCTCATATTGTCCTTTGAAATCCGGAGTCTTGTTCTGCTTGACAAAGTCATGGGCTAGATTTTGCTTGAATTTCCGGAATGCGTCGGCCATCTTATGAAGAGCGAACTGTTTGACTAGCCTCCTCCTCTCCTTGTTTTCCTCAATCTTGTTACCCTCCTCATCGAATTTGTTGTATTCCGGAGGTAGAACGAAATGTTCCATAAGCTTCTTGAAGCAATCTTTTTTTGTTCTCTTATCGACAAAAGTGAAACCAGCAATTCGTGCCTTCTTTGGCTTATTCCACTCCTGGACGGTGATCGAGACGTTGTCTCTAACAATGGCTCCGCATTGGTTGACAAACTTGGTGGCGTTCTTGCGGGGCTCCAGCGGCCTGCCGGTTGCACTGTCGACAACCTCGATGGTGCATGTTTCTCCTTGTTTCATCGTCTTGGTTGCGCCACGCTTTGACGACGTACTCGATTGTTTCGACGATCCGGCCGAGGGCTAAAATAAGAAAGAGAGTCGCGCGCGTTAGTCCACACATATTTATTCAAATCAGTTAGTTTGTATCACCAGAGGCTCAATGTATATATATACCTCGGCGCCGGAGGTGGTTGCTACTTCCATTTGAAGATCGTCGTTTATCGACGTTTGTTCGGCATCATCTTGCTGACGGCGCCCTTCATCTTCACCGTCAAGGTTCAGATAAGAAGAGATATCATCTTCTTCTTGTCCGGTCGGCACATATAGAATATCGCCGTTTATGATGCCGAACATATGTGCTTCACCGTCCGGATCATAGTTGTCCATAATCGGGTCAGCTCTATCGTCCGCCATTATGTCAGTCCTGAAAACATGTAGTAAAAACAAATTAATTAAGTGAAGAAGGGGGGCGGTGGCGGTGGCGGTGGCGAAAGGGCGGTGGCAAAAGGAGGGGGCGAGGAAGGGGTGGGAGAGGGTGTCGCGGTAGAGCGCGAGACGGGGCGGCAGACGACGGCGTCACGGAGAGGGAGGCGAGGACAACACACATGTATAACCCTCGCCGCCCCCTCTCGATCCCTAAAAAAACACCGCGCGCATCGCCGCCCCCCTCGCCGCCCCCTCTCCGTATATACGTTTTTTTTGTTAATTATCAAATTTTACGGTTATTTGTTAAGTTATACGTTTTTTGTTAATTAAGTTATTTTACGGTTATACGTTTTTTGTTAAGTTATTTTACCGTTTTTGTTAAGTTATTTTACGGTTATACGGTTATCAAATTTTACGGTTATACGTTTTTTGTTAAGTTATTTTACCGTTTTTGTTAAACTAATTAACTAGTTAAAATTAAAAAGAACAAAAAAAAATTCTCTCTCTCTCTCCACGATCTCGCTAGCTCTCTGTACGTGGGCGAGAGGGGGCGGCGGGCGACGGCGGGCGGCGGCGTTGAGGGCGGGCGAGAGGCGGCGCGGTGGGCGAGGGAGGCCGGCCGGCGTGGGGCGAGAGGGGGCGGCGGGCGACGGACGTGGGCGAGAGGGGGCGGCGGGCGACGGCGGGCGGCGTACGAGGGCGAGAGGGGGCGGCGGGCGCCGTACGTGGGCGAGAGGGGGCGGCGGGCGACGGCGGGCGGCGTCGAGGGCGAGGGCGACGGCGGGCGGCGTCGAGGGCGAGGGCGACGGCGGCAGGCCTTCGGCGCGGCAGAGAAGACGAGAAATGCCCGCGACGGGTCGGGCCCTTGTATTTATAGCCCCCCCTTTAGTCGCAGTTGGGGAGGCGACCCGCGACTAAAGGGCAACCTTTAGTCGCGGTTGGGGAGGCGACCCGCGACTAAAGGGCTTTTTTGGCGGGTTTTTCGTTCCCGCGCGCAACGACCTTTAGTCGCGGTTGGGCAGGCCAACCGCGACTAAAGGTATTTTTAAAATACTTTTTCTTTTTCAAAATCTTAAAAATACAAATAATATATCAAAAAATTCAGAAAAATAAAACTAATTCAATTCAATATGTTAAAAACACAAATATTATATCAAAAAATTCAGAAAAATAAAACTAATTCAATTCAAAATTCTAAAAATACAAATAATATATCAAAAAATTAAGAAAAATAAAACTAATTCAATTCAAAATGTTAAAAATACAAATAATATATCAAAAAATTCAGAAAAATAAAACTAATTCAATTCAATATGTTAAAAACACAAATATTATATCAAAAAATTCAGAAAAATAAAACTAATTCAATTCAAAATTCTAAAAATACAAATAATATATCAAAAAATTAAGAAAAATAAAACTAATTCAATTCAAAATGTTAAAAATACAAATAATATATCAAAAAATTCAGAAAAATAAAACTAATTCAATTCAAAATTTTATACGCCTAGGCAGGAGTACGACAGCGACGACAGCAGCGACGACGACGGCGGCAACTTAGAAGGCGACGACTACCAGTACAACGGCGGCGGCTATGAAGACTACGAGTATGCATATTATACGCCTAGGCAGGAGTATGACTAAATCACTCCAAATTTCATGTATCATCAGTGGTATCTCGAATCATTCGAAAATGGACACCAAACACATCACGGGTAATATAATTCACATGATCCATTCAACAAAGTTTGGTACAATAAATTATTACACATCATTTCTTCCCTTGTGTCCCTGCTTGCTTACGATTGTGCCGTATCCATGGAGCATCCTCATCATTTAACTTAATGCTTGGGTCGGTGTTCACTTTGAAGGGCGGAATTTCAGCAAACATATTATAATCTTCTGACATGTCTGTCTTGTCCTCCACTCCCACGATGTTTCTTTTCCCTGAAAGAACAATGTGGCGCTTTGGATCATCGCATGATGTACTGATCGTTTTCTTATCTTTCCGTTTCCTCGGTTTGCTACTCATGTCCTTCACATAGAAAACCTGAGCGACATCTTTCGCTAGGACGAATGGTTCGTCAAGGTAACCAAGATTGTTGAAATCCACCATTGTCATTCCGTATTGCTGGTCCACCTTTACCCCACCTCCTGTTAGCTTGAACCATTTGCACCGGAACAAAGGGACCTTAAAGGAGGGTCCATAGTCAAGTTCCCATATCTCCTCTATGTAACCATAATATGTGACCTTTTGCCCATTCTCGGTTGCTGCATCAAAGCGGACACCACTGTTTTGGTTGGTGCTCTTTTTATCTTGGGCGATCGTGTAAAATGTATTCCCATTTATCTCGTACCCTTGGAAAGTCGTTATAGTCGAAGATGGTGTCTTGGCCAACATGTACAGCTGATCTACAACATCATTGTCATTCATTAAATGTTTTCTCAACCAACTGCCGAAAGTCTCCATGTGGGCCTTCCTAATCCAGGATTCAGGCTTCCCCGGGTTGTCCGAGCGTAAAATATTCTTGTGTTTCTCAAAGTACGGAGCCACCAAGCTGGAATTGGTCAGTACAGTGTGGTGTGCTTCAGTCAGAGAATGGCCGTCCATACATGTCGTTGATTTCCTTCCGATCGTGCCTTTTCCACTTAGTCTCCCCTCGTGCCGCGATCGAGGAAGACCAATCGGCTTAAGGTCAGGAACAAAGTCAACACAAAACTCAATTACCTCCTCATTTCCATAGCCCTTGGCGATGCTTCCTTCTGGCCTAGCACGGTTACGAACATATTTCTTTAATACTCCCATGAACCTCTCGAAGGGGAACATATTGTGTAGAAATACAGGACCGAGAATGAAAATCTCTTCGACTAGGTGAACCAAGAGGTGCGTCATAATATTGAAGAAGGATGGCGGGAACACCAACTCGAAACTGACAAGACATTGGATCACATCGTTCTGTAACCGTGGTAGATCTTCTGGATTGATTACCTTCTGAGAGATTGCATTGAGGAATGCACATAGCTTCACAATGGCTACTCGAACATTTTCCGGCAGGAGCCCCCTCAAAGCAATCGGAAGCAATTGCGTCATAATCACGTGGCAGTCGTGAGACTTCAGGTTTTGGAACTTTTTCTCCGCCATGTTTATTATTCCCTTTATATTGGACGAGAATCCAGACGGGACCTTCATACTGCTCAGGCATTCAAAAAAGATGACCTTCTCTTCTTTGGTCAGAGCGTAGCTGGCACGACCTTGAAACCATTCCGGATGCCGGTCATCAGGGTCTTTCAAACGTTGCTGGTCCTGCCGTGCTTCCTTTGTATCATTTGTCTTCCCATACACGCCCAAGAAGCTTAGGAGGTTCACGCAAATATTCTTCGTAACGTGCATCACGTCGATTGCAGAGCGGACTTCTAGGACTTTCCAATATTCTAGCTCCCAGAATATAGATTTCTTCTTCCACATGGCTGCGTGCCCGTCAGCTCCCTTCGGAACTGATTGTCCGCCAGGACCCTTTCCAAAGATGACTTTCAAATCCTTGACCATATCAAATACCTCAGCACCAGTGCGTTCCGCAGGCTTCGGCCGGTGATCTGCCTTGCCGTTGTAATGCTTGCCTTTCTTTCTTACTGGATGAATTTTCGGAAGAAATCGACGATGCCCAAGGTACACGTTCTTCTTACAATTTGGCAAATGTACACTTTCAGTCTCATGTAAGCAGTGCGTGCATGCATTGTATCCCTTATTTGACAGTCCCGAAAGGTTACTAAGAGCAGGCCAATCGTTGATGGTTACGAAAAGCAACGCTCGTAGGTTAAATTCCTCTTTTTTGTGCTCATCCCACACACGGACACCAGGTCTGCCCCACAGCTGTAAAAGTTCATCAACTAATGGCCTTAGGTACACATCGATGTCGTTGCCGGGTTGCTTCGGACCTTGGATGAGCACTGGCATCATAATGAACTTCCGCTTCATGCACAACCAAGGAGGAAGGTTGTAGATGCATAGAGTCACGGGCCAGGTGCTATGGCTGGAGCTCTGCTCGCCAAAAGGATTCATGCCATCTGTACTTAGACCAAATCTTATGTTCCTTGCGTCAGCTGCAAAATCTTTGAACTCTCTGTCGATCTTTCTCCATTGCGTTCCATCTGCGGTGTGTCTCAACTCCCCGTCCGACTTACGGTCCTCTTTGTGCCATCGCAACAACTTGGCATGCTCTTTGTTCCTGAACAGACGTTTCAACCGTGGTATTATAGGAGCATACCACATCACCTTGGCGGGAACCCTCTTCCTGGGTTTCTCGCCCTCAACATCGTCACCAGGGTCATCGCCTCTGATCTTATAACGCAATGCAGTGCATACCGGGCATTCATTCAAATTCTCGTATTCACCGCGGTAGAGGATGCAGTCGTTGATGCATGCATGTATCTTCAGAACCTCTAAACCTAGAGGGCAGACAACCTTCTTTGCTTCGTACGTACTGGCGGGCAACTCGTTATTCTTTGGAAACATATTCTTCAACATTTTCAGCAAGTTTTCAAATGCCGAGTCAGCTACACCTGCCTGTGCCTTCCATTTCAGCAAATCCAGTGTGCAGCCCAGCTTTTTCAGACCATCATCGCATCCGGGGTACAACGACTTTCTGTGATCCTCTAACATGCGATCCAAATTCTCCCTCTCCTTTTCAGTTTCGCAGCGTCTCCGTGCATCAGCAATGGTCCGACCAAGATCATCAACGGTCTCATCACGTGCCTCTTCACCTTCACCTTCACCTTCCCTTCACCTTCCCCTTCACCTTCCCCTTCACCTTCAGCATCCTCCATGAAAGTATCACCGAAATGAGCAAGATAGCTTTCATCGATGAAATCATCCCCTTCTTCATCTTCTTCCATTATAACCCCTCTTTCTCCATGCTTGGTCCAACAATTATAGCTTGGCATGAAACCGTGCCGAAGCAGGTGCAGGTGAACTTCTCTTGAGGAAGAGTAACCCTTCTGATTCTTACAGTCAACACATGGACAGATAACAAAACCCTTCTGCTTGTTCGCATTAGCCACTACGAGGAAATCTTTCAAACCCGTAGTGAACTCGCGGGAGAGTCGGTTACCGTACATCCATTGCCGATTCATCTGCATTATTATAATATAAAATATATAATTAACCATCATGCATTTGTTAAACTAACTAGCTATAAACAATAGAAATTAAACAATGAACAACACACATGCATATTTTATCAATGACACACATGCATGAAAGGTTCAAGTTGCTAACCGCGATCGAGGAGGAACCTCAAGTGTGGCTCCAACACTTCATATCATGTTTGTTTCACGCTGTTGGGCATTTCATCAAACACCTTGTGTGCATAAGAGGAACCAAAAGCAAACCTACACCCCCTTGTGAAGAGAAGTGGCACCAAATGGCTAAGTGAGTGCGCTGAACTGGTATATATAGGGGAGGAGCTTTAGTCGCGGTTGGCCAGGCCAACCGCGACTAAAGGCCTTTGGGCACCTTTAGTCGCGGTTGGCCTGGCCAACCGCGACTAAAGCCCCTCACGTGCACCAGCTGGCCACCGAGCGCCCTGGCCCAAGCCTTTGGTCGCGGTTCGTCTGCCGAACCGCGACTAAAGACTTCATTAGTCGCGGTTCCTACAGTTTCGCGACTAATGGGGCTGGACGGAAGCCTCTTTTTCTACCAGTGAAAGGTCGAAAGAGATATATCTTTCACTATCTGGCAACATTGTGGTTTCAACAGAAAGTGTGAAGAAGAAAACAACTACCACAAGATGGTACAAGCATTTCCAAAGAATATGAATCTGTTACATGTAGTTCACAGGGATAAGAAATTAAGTGTGCCAAGTGATAGTTGTAGCAATGAACCAAACATATAACTAAAAACTACATATAGCTAAGATTTGCCGACTAGTACACAAAACCTGAGGTGGGCCTAACTTGGCTATCCGAGACATATTTCCAATCGTCGTGTTTAGAGATCATGGATTGGTACCCCTTTTCCATGGCAGGTCATCGGCCACCTCAGACTAACGACCTTTCTGTGGTCAGTTTGCTTAGCAACCCATCTTAGGTAGGGGTTAATGGTTCATGGTGTAAGGACTACGACAATGATTATTGTCATGATGGTGATAAAGGTGTCAAATTTGGTTATGATGTGATCACTTTTACATCATGTTTCGAGCTGAAGCCCTTGATCATGGATCTACAAAAAAAATGCTTGAGAAGAATGGGTCCTTATGGACAAGGAGCCTCCCGGCTAAGACACCTTAAAACTTCCAACCACTCATATTCCTTTCTCCTTTCTGTTTCGAGTACCTAGTCACCCAAACATTGCCAACTCTTCTTCGTAGCATAAAGCGGGGAGAGAAGAAGTAGTATCTCTGTTCCTTTCCACGGTGAGAATCTACACGAGACGACAATAAGAATTCAGGACAATGCAGCAAGTGGATACACTGCTATCGTAAGTACGTTACGATTGAGAACTTGTGCAATATTCATGATGATTCATAAGTTGATCTGCCTGCTGTTGGCTCTAATATTTGCATCATTGATTTACTAGAATAAAAAAACACATGCAAGAACAAACCACTGGTTTGATGGTTAGAAAGGTGATGGCATCCCCAGTCCACACCAGGGAAACACTTTGATGTCTCATTAACATGGATTATTCTTCAAGTGGAAAGCAACGTTTCCGTACATGCATGCGCGTCTGTGTTGTAGTTTGGTGTTTCAACAAAAATGGGTAATACGACACCACTTTTTTTTTCAAAAACAGAATAACACCTTAGGCCTATGCATCGCTTGATGCACACATAAATTGGCTCGAAATTGTATATTTAGAAACTTTATTCAAATATGAACCTAATGATATGTTATTGAGTTTTGACGGTATATAACACCTTTTGTTAGTCAAATTGAGGACCAAGAAACTTGCGCGGACCTGCAAACCTGACCGTAGGGAGTATATATACGGATACTGCCTTTGGAGGCCAAGCTCCATGGAGCTCGGTTTTGAAAAATTCAAAATTCATCAAATTTATATTTTCTACGTTTCAAAAAATTCTGAAAACAAATATAGATATACATGGAGGCATAACACACATGTGTGTAAATTTTCAGGGGAAAATACGTTGAAAGGAGGGCTGTGCAAAAGAGATAAATGTGGGCCTTTTTAACACATGATACTATTCACCCTCCTAGCTCATGAATTTATCTTTTTTTTATACAAGTGGCATTTCAACGTATTTCATCCTGAAAATTTACATACCTACACATAACATCCGTGTTTGCTTGCACAATTTTTTTAAACTTTTTTGAAACAAAAAATTTGAATTTTGATTCTTTTTAAATAAGGCCTCCATGAAGGCCGAGAGCCAAACGTCCGTTCTCACATGGTTAATTGCTCAATAATATCTGGCCTGGATTCTCTATTGGCTGCTCATGTGCATCGAAATTAGGATTCAGTGTGACATGGAATCTGATGTGACTAGCAAATTATTTTTGAAACCGATTGACTACTCCCTCCATCACAGTTTAGAAGGCACAGTTAAATTTGCGTGCGTTTCCACAATAGACAAGGTTTAGGGCGCATTGCATTTATTTCTAGTAACTAAGTAATACTTCGATATACTATTTCTATATGCATGCGTAGTGTGAATGCTATTTTTTAACCCATCTCACAGCCAATAGATAACCACCAGTGCGCCTTCTAAACCGTGACGGAGGGAGTAACAAATTGTAAGCAGCAAGTGATGGAGGAGGAAGCTAACCAGCAGCCCATGATCCAGCCGAGCATGTTGTTTATGAAACCAGCCCTCGGAATCAGAGCCAGAAGCCCATGCATCTTCCCCGCAGAACACGCGCAGCGCAGCCCGGCTGGGTACGTCATGGCATAGAGGGGGGTAAAAATACTGCAATCGCATGATCGCATCGTCAAACGACCGGCCATGGATGGATGGATGGATGAGGCGCCGTCCAAGGAGCGCCCATGCCGGCCGGCCTGGCAGGAAAGAGGGGCATGGAAGCCGCAGGGAGCTAGCGAGCGAGCTAGGGGACAAAGGCGCCAGTCACCTCCATTCTGCTGCTTTGCTTTCGTAGGCCGCCCAGGCCCAGATCGTTCGAGGCAGCGAGAATCAGGTCGAGACTCGAGACCTATGGGAGTAGGACGTGTAGCTATAGCATGGAGTAGCATCTAGGTAGCTGCACAGGCTGCACACAGTCGCGGCGCATGTGTGGTATGGCTGCGTATACAGTGCTGCTGCGTACGTGTGCGTGCCGGCATGCATGTTCCGTGAGCCCACCTCGTTCGCCAGGCTTCTGGGCGCGGCGCGTGGGTGGGTGGCATCCATCCAGGTCCAGCCACCGCACGCGTGCAGGGCGCACAGTGAAAGTCCATGGCGTGAACTGTGCAGGGCCAGGGCGCGCGTGGCGTGCAGAGTCCATCGCGTCGGGTCCCCTGAAAAAGCTTGATGAATGAATGGAACAAAAAACCGTAGCTAGGCTGGTAAAGCACGTACGTTACGTAGCTCCATCGACGTGCGACGTGGTGTCGATCGGGAGTTCTGTCCTCCGATTCGTGGATGCTCGACCGGCCTGAAACTCTACGTCGCCCGCAAACGGCCGGATCAAGAAGTCCGACCATTTTTCGTCATTCAACAAGGTGTTGCATGTCTACGGATGCGTTTGCGTGTTCAATTCCCATAAAACCGTCATAGACCCGAGAGGTTGGCGGAGCACTCCGACACCTCGGTCCCTCACAATCCTCACTTTCGGATCACTTTTCTACCACTTTGTCCTTCCCTCGTGCCTGCATCCGTCCCCCTAACCCAACATCGTTGACCACTCCGGACACCTTCTAGACCTTGTCGGACACCCCCCCCCCCCCCCCCGGCACGCGCATGTCCTCCTTCGACTATGTGCGTCCACCCCGGATTCTTCCGTAGTCAAGTATCCTCCGCCCCTGCCAACACCGTCCATGCCGGACACCATGTACGACAAGTGTTCGGACAAATCCCATTGAGCTTTTGTTTTATGTTTTCGCTGTCTCTTTGGAGCAATCACGATGGCAGGTACTTGGTGATGGACGATGAGTTGTTATACGATGTTTGGTTGGCCAAAAGTGTAGACCTTGTAGGCATGAAGCAAGGGGTTGCAGTGCTTTGGCTAAATGTGTAATCTTAGTTTCATAAGTCACTAGTACATCGGTGGAGCACCATCTCAAACTTCATCATGAAGTATTACAACGCAATTGCACATGTAAAGAGAAGGTGACTACCAGGCACATCAATCATGGGTATCGTAAGTTTTGCTTCCTGTTGCTTCACATGTTGTTTAATTCATTGATTCACTTAATGTTGTAACTTCATAATCATCATATTTGTATAGCCCGGGTGTGTTACCTTATTGTACCACTGAACGGAGGGCAAGTCATTCACGTTCACACATTATCAGATGGAGCTCAAGGGGCACAGCGTCTGGATGACCAATATTTGCGGATATTGTTGCATTGTTGGACTCGAGTAACGTTGAATTTCTATCAATGAATTCAAAAACCGTGTTGAACATCTGGTTACATCGGATGTAATATTTATATTTGAACTATTATTATACCAGGATATTTGCATCTGCTAGCAAGTAATATTTGCTCTGAGACGGTGCGGTAGGGATACGCACCACCCACAGGTTGCAAGGGCGGCGTCGAGACGCCCAAGCTCCATCGAAAACCACAATCACGCATAATTATTGTGTATCCTCATTGTATTTTTAAATACATAATTAGTAAAAAGATGATAATGTGTATTTTGGAAAATATTCATCATGGTTTTAGAGAATATTTAATGTGTACTAAAAATTATTAATTACATGCGTTTTATATAGAAAATGTTCAACTTGTATTTACAAATATTTAAAGTGTTTTTTAAAATGTAAGAATAACTTTAGAAATTTTTAATATGCATTGAACATTTTCCAAAGACATGTAAAAAATCAAAATAATTTTTTTTTTAAATTGCATTGGACACTTTTCTTGAAGAGGAGAAAACAAATGTTAAAGTTTAAAAGAACTAATGTAAAAAAACAAGAATAATAAAAGTAAATTAAAAAAGGTAGAAAATGCAGATGAGGAAAATCGCTTGAAGAGATAAGGTACGCTACTCAAGCTGACATAAAAAATAATCTTATAAATAGGGCCGCTCTATAAAGACTTCAAGCTGAAATGTAAACATAAATTTAGCTAGATCAAGTGTAAAGTAGTCACTTGAGATTTCAAGTTTGAATTTAGGGCATCTTCAAAGCGGACCCTCGAATTGCCCGCATACGTCCGGACCATGTTGTTCGGAAGCAATTTGCCATCTAGCGCCGTCCCGCATCGGTCCACCGACTAGTCCGCTTGTCCATTTTTTCGTAAACCAGAAGCGAACTAGGGGACCTTTGCGGGAGGCTGGACCGACACCACATAGGACATCGACACCCCCTGACCCACCCAAAAGCCCATCCGAACCTCATGTCTCTATCTCTTCACTCTTTCTCTTCATCCGCTTTCTCACTCGCCAATGCCACCGCTCTACCACCCTGGCTGCCTGCCAAACCTTCCTGGAGTTGCGCAGTGTCCGCTGCTCCACTCGGTCGCGAGGCCGGTTTGCCTACGCCGCTGGTCCACACCTCTCCTCTTCCTGCCGTGCAGGTACCATTTGACCCAACGAGGGTCACCACACCCGGCAAGTGTTTGGTGAAAAGCTAGTGCTATTTTTTGTCCCTTCTTTGAAGCTTGAACCAATGAATTAAGGCATGGAGTGCATGTACGAGCAGTACGTTGAGTCATCCAACAACTCGTGCGACGAGGATGATTAGGAGGATGAAACAGCGATGATGTGGGCGGTTCTTGTGGGCGCGGAGCATGCAGAAGAGCATGTTCTCAATATCAAGGGATCGCTTAAGGATCATGGAGTGCTGAATAAGAACAGGGCACATGAGCGGTTGATGTTGATAGATGACTACTTTGCCCTCGATGCCCTATTGATGGACAATTTTTGCCGCCGCTTTCGGATGCGAAAAAATATCTTCGGTCGCCTCTATAGTGCATGGCGTCCGGTCCTATCTCTTGAACTAATTGTCAGATTAACAAGCCACTAGTTAATTGCGCATTCGTTATAACGAGCGTGTACTGAATCTTGTCTGATATATACCTTACATCAATTTTCATAACATTTAATTTGATGGTTGTATGGGAAGGAAAAGATAAAGAAAGTTTTGATTTAGTTGAGATGTTGGTAAGGTTGATTTGAATGAGTTAGCACGTGATTTGGGAAAGTATCAATTTGTTTTAGATTATTCCAAGCTAATGTATTTTTTTGTGCGGCATTGGTTGAGGTTATAAAAAAAACCAATAGGAAATCAAAGGGGGAGGGGAACGTCCAAAAAAAACCGGATGGGAGATGAAGGCGACGCTACCAACTTCCCTCTAATAGTAGAGATTTGTGCGCATGGGTTGGGGAAAAAGATGGAATGAGAAGTGGAGGCGACGCTACCAACTCCCCTTTGATAGTAGAGATTTGTGCGGTATAGGTTGAGGAAAAAGGTCGATTGAGAAGTGGAGGCGACGCTACCAACTCTCCTTTAATAGTAGAGATTTGTGCGGCGTCGATTGGGGTTTCCAAAAACCCCAACATGAAACCAAATGAAAAGGGAAAATGTGGGAGGAAAAAACCCGATGGGAGATTAATAGTAGATATTTTTGCTATTGTGCGTACTACGACAAGCTACCCAAAACAAGCCAAATACTAGATTTTCTTTGAAGAATCAGAGGGAAAGAAAAGATTTCCACCTGTAAATATTACTCAAAGCTAGCACAAGGGTGAGAATTACGTGATCACGCCAATGTGTGAGAAGAGATAGTCCTGCCAAGACATGGCTGCCACTTTGTAGGTTCTTTAAACGTAGGCGACCAAAGCTTGAAATCATAGATATTCATAGAAAAGCACATAACGTGTTTTGAATGTTTCATTTCAATTTCCATGCATAGTTGAAACATCTCTAAATTTTTATTGTGATATTTTGAAACAGACACAAAACGAAACGAGATATGTGTGAAAGTAAAAAAAAATATTAACACACATAAGACATGGCAAAACAATTGTGTAGTAGAGTTATATTTGAACAACCACGTAACATGTGCAAAATAAAGTGTTTTTAGGAAGATTAGTGGCATCATCCAAAAATTGGCGAAACCCATGCCTAACATTTAAAAAGTCTAAGAAAATGATAATACATGTTCAGAACGAGCGTGGAGGTAAGTGAAACATAACAAAAACAATTTCATAGATGTGTTTTGCATTATTTCACAGCTTAAAATTTGATTATGTCCAAATGTATCAAGACTGGCCTTATTTTGATGGTCTCTTTGTAATGGCCAACCAAACATCGTCATAACTCCAACTTTTCTTTTGAGGGATATATAAATCCAACTTTGTAATCGTAAAAAACGCGAGCCAAAGCCAAACTTCCTTGGAATTCTGGGCCGTTCGTTAGGACCCTGGGTTGTTGGGCTGTGACAACAAACGCATCGTTTCTGCTTGAGGAAAGTATCGTTTTCCCCCTCAAATCCTTTATGATGGATCAAATCCCCCCTCAAGTCTAAAACCGGATTAATCACCCCTTCAAATCTGTAATACCGGATCAATCAGGCCCCGAGCGGTTTTGAACAAGATTTTAGGTGGTTTTGATAGGAACTGCAAGATTTCTAACTTGTCGGCGTCGTCGACGACGTGGAAATTTTCTAGGATCTCGGCACTGGCGACGTGCTCCCCCGGCCGACCCCTTATTCTAGGGGAATCTGGCTCAGAAGGATCGCTGACGCGGACTTCGGCTCGACGCACATGTTCGGGAGGCGAGCTCCCCGAGGAGGAAGACAGCCATATGCAAAACCTGCGCGCTGACAGAGTTGAAGAGGACCTCCACGAAGCCATTGATCAGGGCGGCCGCCTCGCGCCAGAGTCGCCCGATCCTGCAGGCGCATGTTTTATGCATGCTTGATGACCAGGCAATCTGAACCAGTTACATATGCAGTGGAGACATGATCAATCAATCTAATTTCCTGATTATGCAACTCACATCGGGCAGCACAGCACGGGATAGGATTCCCAACATTCTTCTCAAGTAACCTGACAGTCTTAACATGTGTACATACTTCAGTCCAATCCACAAGCGATTGCAGCACACCCACCAATTCAGGTCCTATTAAAAAAATCAGTTCAACTAGATTTCCAGCACAAGTGATTTCTTCAGATTAACACACATGCTCGTGCACCAGTTGTTTGGACAGGGCTGCCATTGTCACGGACGAGGACTTGGAAGACGCAACCTGAACCGGCTATGGAGGTTGTGCACGGCGATCCAATTGGAGGAGCATGATATGGCTCACACTGGCCGACGACTATGCTGCGGCTGACCCCGATATGGCTCACACCGGCCGTCTACTTCCTCACCAACACGCAAGCGCGGACCATGTTCGTGCAGCAGGGCACGAAGACGGACTCCCACATCACGGGCAGCGCCGCCGATGTCCATCGAGACGGTGCTCGTCGCCACCTGCGTCACGATCATAACAGGGCCGTCGCATCATCCGTGGCGTTCGCGCCGCTGCGGCTCATGGGGATCGGGCACGCGACGGCGACTGGCACAGTGGCCACCATGGCCGCGTGCGCCGAGACGTGCAGGCTGCAGATGGCGGCACAAATGGGCATAGCGCGGCTACTGTTGCAGTACGTCATGATGGACACGTGGAGAATGAGCTGGTAGCAAAGACCTCGACGGGCTCGCTCGCCGCCACCCGACAAGTTCGAAATCGTGCGATTCTTCTCCAAAACCACCTAAAATCCTGCTCAAAACCACTCGGGGCCTGATTGATCCGGTATTACAGATTTGAGGGGGTGATTAATCCGGTTTTAGACTTGAGGAGGGATTTGATCCATCATGAAGGATTTGAAGGGGAAAACAATACTTTACTCTTTCTGCTTACCAGCGAGTCGGCCTCATTACAAGGATTGGGCCCGACTTCGTTGATTGTTTTTTTTTCCAGCGGTTCGACACCCGTCCGGTCTGTCACAGCGACGGGATGAACTGACGCTGCACGGATCTCAGAGAGGAACCGGATCCCTTCCTCCCTCCGAACGGCAGCTCGGCAGCTCAACTCAACCCCAACCCAGCCCAGCCGTCGTCGACCCGAGAGAATCTGCGAGGAGCAGCAGCGGAGAAGAAGAAGAAGAGGAGCCGGTGGCCTCTCTCCGCCATGGCCAGCTCGTCTGCGGACCCGGAGAAGCTCATGGCCAAGGCCGACAAACTGCAAGTCCCCTCCCCCCTCTCCTTTATCTCTCTCCCCCTCCCCCCACACCTGGATTCCCCCTTGCTCCTTCCGATGCGCGCGCCGTCTGATCGCGGCCTTGAAGGCAAACTAGTCGAATTAGAACCTATCGGTTCGCGTTTCTTCAGTAGAGTTTTTCTTTCCCCATCATGGATTGGAGCGTCCTGGATCTGTGCCTGGTCTTAGGTGAGGCGGAGCTAGCGATTTTCTTTTCTTTCTATGAAAAATCTGTGGCGCTGTTTTTAGGATCTTGGTGATCTCCAAGTGGTTGGTGGGGTGGAGGTAAGCTTTGGGGTAGTAGGTCTCTGATTACTTGCCCCAAATGCTAGGGATTTCCTAGCCATTCCTGCCTGAAAGGGATCATTAACTTGGAGCAGATGCAATAATCTTGAAGGAAAAAAGTCAAGCGATGTGAGCAGGCTGCACGCCTGTTCTTTGTTTTGCTGCAGTTTTGTTTACATCCAACCTGCGCGTCATAGGGAACACAAGTAGACTCTGTCTCTCTGATCATATGTTCATATCCCATTAGCCATTCAAACACCAGCGGAAGCGGACATGAGCGTAGGTGTACCAATTCTTGTGTCTGTCTGTGTTGCTTCTTACTGCGGTTATGCTTTCGGCGGTGTAGCTTGTTGGGCATGTTAGCACATTGGCCGTTGGGGAATTTGTGGTGCCAAATCCACTGCACTAACTAATGTGGCACATTCAGAAATTTAACTTGGGCTATTCTCCACTTCGATTGTGATAGTAGATGAGAACAACAGTACTTTTTTTTTGCGGGGAACAAGAGCACATTGCCTTGCATAAAAGTGAACCTCTTGTTCATCGCAGTCTCAAACGCTCACCAGTTTATTTAAAACTGATACTCTCTTCGCAACATAGTTGATACATGCAAAACATAACTTGAGATTGCCCCCCCCCCCCAGTGCAAACAAATTTGCTTAATGCTTAATGGTAATTGGAATTATTTTCAGAAGTTTTTTTCTTCCCAATTGCCTGAATTTCAGATACTTATTAGACGATATATTTACATTGCCACCTGTTTGTTTTAACGCGTGAGTGTTTGCAAAGTATGCTGATTTTTGTATTTTTACTGATGTTACTGTATCAAATCAATTTCATTTAAAGAAATTCCTTTTGCATCCATTAATGTGCTAAATGAATATGAACAATCTTTTTTCTAATATATTCCTTTGCAGAACAAAACTGAGCTTCACAAGATGGAATGCTGATTGGAAGAGTGCTACCGCCTTGTACGAACAAGCTGGTCAGTGACTTTGTATGCTGTCGCCACATTCGTATATTCTCTTTCACTGTTTGCTCCCCCGCGCTGTATGTAATGAAATTTCATCTCCACTTTAAAGCAATTGCTTATAGATTCAGAAAGGACAATGAGAAAGCAAAGGATGCATTTGAGAAGGCTTCAAAAGGACAAGAAATGATCTCATCGTATCCTTCAGAAATTTATCTATCCCTGTTGTGCTGTCACATCGTTGAACAATCACCTAATTTACCCTTGACTAATTCCCTAGACCGTGGGATGCTGCTAAGCATATGGAAAATGCTGGTGCTTTAGCAAAGGAGCTTGGACTCTGGAATGAAGTTTCCGACTTTTATCGCAGAGCATCAGAATTTTACCGTGAATGTGGAAGATCACAACCTGCCTCTGATGCTCTTGCAAAGGGTGCCAGGTAATTCAAAAGCAATCCGATCATCATTCGTTCCGAGGCTCATGTGTCTAATCATTATAATATCAGTGCCTTGGAAGATAAAGCTCCAGAAGAAGCAACTAAATTGTATGATGACGCTTGCACACTTCTAGAAGAAGATGGAAAGGAGCAGATGGCTTTTGACTTGTACCGTGCTGCTGCAAGTTTATATGTGAAGCTTGAGAAGTAAGATTGCACAGATCAGCTTATGCATGTTAATTACACTACATTTTTGCATGTCCTCTTACAAGTCCATGGCATGTCATGTGTCATGCATGAGTTTCTTGAATTCATTTACTCTTATGTTCTTTGCTGTTACTTTTGGAGCAAGCACATTTTAGGATAGAGAAGGAGTCTCGATCCCAAAACTTTAAGAGCAACACTAGGGGAGTAATACAATATCTACTCGAATAAGTACTCCCCAGTAAACACCAACAGAATTGGAGTAAGCTACACGCACACCAAATGGTGGGCAATGATAGGTTGTATTTTTACCAATTTCGGTTCCTACAGTCGTTCTTTCTGGTACTTGGGGATTAATTCCCAGTCTTTTGGTCTATCCTTGCAATTTTTGCTTTAACTAAGAATGCTGTTTGGTTTATCAAACATAAAGAAGCAGGCAGAGACTATGGAAATCGGCAAGGGCTTATATTTGCTTACTAAAATAATCTAAACTGGTTGATCCTATATTCCACGAGCTTTTACATCCTTATTCTGGGATTTGTGTATGTTTTGATTGAGTCTCTTTTTTTGGGACAAACCCAGCTCCCTTCTCGCACGCCTTTATTCAGTAGATTCACAGGAGGCCCTTTTTTGTGTATGTGCCTGCCTATTTGTTTTGGTCCTTGTTTTCTCCTTCCCCGAACAATTGCTTTGCTTAGAATTATTAGAGCTTATTGCACTCATACCTTTTGATGGTTCTGTTTGCTGAATGTACTTGTGGATTAAAATGTTCTTGAAGTTGTAGTGGCATCCTTATTTATCGTTGGATTCTTCAGTTCACGTGTTGTCCTTGATCTTTTTCTGACATTTATGCACATATGCATCACTTGGCATTTTAGCAATCGTGTTTATGTACTGATTTACATGTCATTCCTTATTTGGCCATCTCTGACAGGTACTCGGATGCCGCTGCATTCCATTTAAGACTTGGTTCAGCTGCTGATAAGTGCAATGCCGTGAACAGCCAATGCAAGGTAATATTAACACCAAAATGTGCTTAGCTATTCAGAAATTTGTTCTTTGCAAGGTTTCTGACTTCTGAGGGAAACCTTGGTATTCACCAAAATGTGTTCACTGAATAGAACGTAAATTCTGAAACTTTGTTTTTTCCCCCCTTTCGGGCAAGATAATTCTCACAGCGAGAAAGATTATGCGGTGAAAACCGAGAAGTTTCTTAACAGATAATAGCATGCTAGCTGGCCTTGGAAGTTTACCCCTTATTAAACATTCATATGCAAAATGAAACTATATTCATTCTTGCTTGTTCAGTTAAGACTTAAGAGGTATCACAATTTTGAAAAATAAGTGTTAATCCGGAGTTGTTCCATGTGTGCAGGCCTATCTGAGTGCAATCATTATCTACCTTTATGCACATGATTTTCAACAAGCTCAGAAATGCTACAATGATTGCTCAGAGTAAGTAATGTGTTGGTGATAGACTGGTATTGCATTGGCATGTAACATATTTTGTGTTATGTTGGTTGTATTAAATCACTTTTCTTTCCTCTTTTTCTGTGTTGCAGGGTTCAAGGCTTCTTGAATAGTGACCAGAATCGATGTGCAATGAAACTGTTGTCTGCTTATGAGGAAGGCGACGCTGAAGAAATCAAGCGTGCTGCTCAATCAAGTGCCATTAATCACCTCGACCATGTGGTATGTCTTTGAAGATCCTTAGTTAAAAGGCTATCGATTATATGAGAAGATGACCGATGATGGTGCATGTGCTTAGAATGGTGAACTAAGGCCTCTCCTAATGCATAGGTGCTTAGAGCAAGTGCTTAGTGTGTGAGGAGGCTTAGGAACTGAACTCCCATTGCGCAGGTGCCTAGTTTGTTGTCGCTAATTAAGGTTCATCTAGTTAGCTGTAGGATCTTATGTGCAAGCTCAAGCGGTAGCAAGGGGACAAGGACAAGGGGATATGAACGGGATCAAAATATACACAGGGCCTTGTGCCTGGATTCGTTTATTCTGAGGACACCAAAGTCTTCTCTCCTCCACAATTACGTTGCCTCATCTGCTTTTTGCCTAAGTGACATACTTAGCACCAGTACACGGTGAAGTATTCTGAGGGGACTAAGCGCCGAGGCATCACAGGCTAGACATGCTATTGTGAATGTTCCTTTTAACTAATATTCCTCCCGAGCTTGTCTCTCAAATGGATGTATCTTGCACTAGATACATCCATTTGAGGGACAAGCTTTTTCGAACGGATGGAGTATATATTCTTCAGATTCTATCATTTCTATTGTGCCAGTCTTGTGTGCTTCAGCAGTGATCACAGGATACATTTCATTTTCTTATCAAACTAGTACAAGACCATTCCATCTCTCTTCAATTGTGCCTGGGTTTTCTTCACTCGGACTGACGTGATCGGTCGCTGCAGGTAATTCGGCTTGCAAGGAAGCTACCAACAGGTGACCTGCAGGCCATCAAGAAAGATGTAGGAGGCGACGACGGGGATTCCTTGGACGAGGATGACCTAACCTGATCCCAAACTGCCTGGCGAGATGCAGAGAGAACCACAATCAATCTGAATGACTACGCCATTGATGAACAGGAAAGGTTGTAAAAACACATTCTGAATCGCATAGATACTTGTAGGCTGCATCTGTATCATGGATTTCGATCCCCTTGTTTTCGTTGTTCCGGATCTGTGCACATACACCCTACATCTGTACCGCTGGTTTGCCGTTGTTGTGATATTCTTATTGGTTTGATTGCCTTGACTGTGTTCTGTTATCTGTGTATATATACCAGCATGTGTTGAAGTACAGACGAATTTCACAACTTGTGATTTGTTGATCAGTGTTGATGATGCAACCTGTTGATATGTCTATCCAAGAAGGCGATATAAATGCACAATGACAAATCCTTTATTTATTCCGTTGGTGATACATGTAGCACATCAAGGAAGACGCGAAGTAGGGAAGACATACTTTCCTGGACTGAAAGGAAACACACACCATAGTAGTGTAACTCAAAGGAAATACACACGACAAAGATGGTAGTTAAAGGAAATACACACGACAAAGATAGTAGTTGGTACAGACGCTTGAGCGAAACGCCGGTGATTTTCTTCTGGCCGGTACTCCCTCCGTTTTTATTTACTCTGCATGCATATTAGAGTTGACTGAAGTCAAACTTCATAAAGTTTGATCAAATTTATAAAAAACAATATAGACATTTATCATAATAAATCAATCTATACGATGTGAAAATACATTCAATAATAAATCTAATGTTGTTGATTTGTTATTGTATATCTTAATATTTTTGTTTATAAACTTGGTCAAAGTTTGTAAAGCTTGACTTTGACCAAAACTAATATGCGAACTAAATAAAAACGGAGGGAGTACGTGCTACAGCTGCAGATCTAAAGCCACAACTAGTTGAGCTTCAGTTTGTATGTAAGCTAGCACATGAACCATAGATGATCATGGAGACTTGTTGGTGCTGGATTTTCGAACGGGAGGGACCCAGGAATCAGTACCCCGACAATCGGTGGTGCCCCTGGCAACCCGAGGCCCCCCGCGAGGCCGTCCACTGCCCCCGGGAGGCCGCCGTCGAGAGCCGGTGACCCGCCGGCTAGGAGCGACGGAGCCTTCATCTCGCCGACGGCACTACCAGCACCGTGCTTCCCATTCAGCTCTCCCGCGTCGCTGGACGCGAGCAGGAGCACCAGCAGGAGCGCGACGGCGAGGCGCTTCGCCATTGCTAACCGGGAGTTCTTATAAAATCACTATAGTACTCAGGAGATGTTGTGTAGTTGTGTTTGCGTGAGCTTAGTCAGGATTAGCATGGTGCAACGCTGCTTTTTATAGGGAAACGCTTGTACCCGGCGTGCCGGCCGAACCATTGCGCCGGACGCGCGTGACGCGTTGGATGAACCGGTAAGATGCGGCCCTGATTTGTTCCACGGGAGAGGATTAGAATGCCATGTGCCACACACGTTAACCACACACAACCTCATCACTATCCTCTCGTTCTCTCCCTCCTTTCCCCAAAATCACTCCATCGAATCTCTCCAGTCGCATGGACCACCGCTCCAAGCCAGGCCATGGTAGCCACAACAACGAGGATTACAGCCTGGCCTTCAGGTTTAGCGCCGCCGCTGCAGGTGCAAGGCTCGACCGCGGGGCAATGCCGATGCTGCGGCTAACCCGTCGCGGCCGGCGGGGCGACCGCGCGAGCTGCGCTGCGGGGCATGCCGATGCTGCGGCTACCCCGTCGCGGCCGGCGGGGCGACCGCGCGAGCTGCGCTGCGGGGCATGCCGATGTTGCGGCGACCCGTCACATCCGGCGACGGCGACCGCGCGAGTTGCGACGCGGTGGAGGGCAAATTGCTAATCCCAGTATGGCAGTCTGGAACCGGCGTTCAGTTTTGCTACAACCGGCGAGGCGAATGGGGCGGCCACGGCATGCCGCATCCGGCGGCGCAAGATGCTGGGACCGGCTGCGAGGAATGCTACAACCATGGCTTGGAGATGCTGGAACCGAGACTCGCCGTGTTGTGATCGGCCGACCGGCGACGGTAATTTTGCTGGAATCACGAACCTTTTTTGCTCGATGGAGCCCCATTTTTTGCTACCACCGTCTGGTTGTTTTTGCTGTAACTAGTGCCCAGCTTGGAGCTACAATATAAAGACCACCGTCCATTTTTTGCTACGTCCGTCTTTGTTTTTGCTGAAACCAATGTCCATTGTTGCTACCATCATTTTGGGTTTACTAGAACTAGCACCTAATTATTTTTGCTACCACCGTTTGGTTTTTGCTGGAACCAACATCCAACTTTTGCTTCCATCATCTTTGGATTTTGCTGGAGCCGGTGTCCTTTTTTGCTACAACCGTCCTTCAGATTTGCCGGAACCAGTGTCGGTGAATCAAATGTTTTTTTTGTTTGCGACCGACGAAGGCGAGCACGCCGGTGTCGAGCGTCGACGGCGAGCAACGGGGGCGGCTGCCTTGCCACCTGCATGAGGGAGAGAACACGCGACATGATGAGAGAGTGGGCGGCCGCCATGGATTCGTTTTTTGTGATCTTTAAGATGCCGATGCGAAGGTGTGAAGAAGACGATGGAAAGATGCCATCCAATTTAAATGTTTCTTTTATTGACTGCAAAATCAGTTCCATTAGATTTTTGTATTGAAATGAAGTGTACTAACGGTAAACTAAATAATTTGTAGCTTAGAGTCGCCCAGCAACACACGGGGCAACGTCCAACTAAGCAAACCTACATAGCTACCTTAATCACCTCCATACTTGGTAAATGGGAAAGACCCCCGGAAGAGATGCTTTTATAACAATTCATTAAAAATACATTTAGTGCTATGAACCAACACACTGTTAACATGGAAATATTCGATGAAAACAAAGAGGCAAAGACTTCCGAAAGGGATGGTTTCCTAACAGTCCATTTAAAAATACATTTAATATTATGAATCGGAAAAATATTAAGAGGCAAATATTGCATTCCACCTCAAAAAACAATATGGCATTCAACCAACTTCATTTGAGAGAGGGGGGGGGGGGGGGGGGGGCGTGCATCAATATTTTTAGTGGTACAAATTTAAATGGTGCCAGAAGGAGCTCTTTTGTATCACTATTGATTAATTTCCAGTGTTAGATTTTTCACGCCTTCTAGAGTGTAATGACTCTGATAATTGAAGATAGGGAATATATGCATGTTGGCCACATTAATTGGGTGACCTAGACGTAACCTTCACATGTAGGGAGACCTACTTTAGGTAGTATTTCGTTTGGTACTTCCAGATTTAACCAAATTTGTTGGTTGGACATATGTGGATACATAATACAATCGCGTCCGCATATTACCTGGATATCATTTTTCTTCACTGGTAGTGAATGGTTCTTCCTTTTACATCAAGCCAATTGAACTCAAGACTTTACCATGCTGGATGAGAATTATTTCGACCAATTCACCAACATTCCTAATGAATACCTTTTTGTGCGTATAATTAAAATGTCTCTTTTGTTAACTGTAAAACCAGTCCATTAGATATTTGTATTGCGATGAAGTATACTACTGGTAAACAAAATCATTTGTAGCTTACAGTCAGCCAGCAACACGCGGGGCGGCGTCCAACTAAGCAAACCTAACTACATTGCTACCTTGATCACCTCCATACTTGTTAAATGAGAAAGACCTCCGGAAGAAATGGTTTCCTAACAATTCACTAAAAATATATTTAGTGCTATGAACCAGCACACTGTTAACAGGAAAATATTCGACGAAACCAAAGAGGGAAAGACTTCCGAAAGGGAGTGTTTTCAAAAAGTCGATTTAAAAATAGATTTAATTTTACAAACTGAAAAAATGTTAAGAGGCAAATATTGCATTCCACCTCAAAAAACAAAATGGCATACAACCAACTTGATTTCAGAGAGAGAAAAGAACGTACACCAATTTTTTAGTGGTACAAACTTAAATGGCACTAGAAGGAGCTCTTTTGTAGTACTATTGATTAATCGCCCGCCTTAGATTTTTCACTCCTTCTAGGGTGTAATGACAATGATAATTGAAGATAGGAAACATATGCATGTCGTCCACATTGGATGACCTACACATAATCCTCACATGTACGGAGACCTACTTAAGATAGTAATTTGTTTGGCAGTTCCAAATTTAACCAAAGTTGTTGATTGAACATATGTGGATACATAATACAATCGCGTCCACATATTACGTGGATATCATTTTTTTTCACCGGTAGTGAATGGTTCCTCCTTTTACATCAAGCCAATTGAACTTGAGATTTTACCACCATGGGTTAGAATTATTTTGATTAATTCGCCAACATTCCTACTGAATACCTTTTTGTATGTAGAATTAAAATTTCTTTTCGATTGACTGCAAAATCAGTTCCATTAGATGTTTGTATTGCAATGAAGTGTACTAATGGTAAAGAAAATAATTTGTAGCTTACAGTCGCCCAGCAAGATGCGGGGCAACGTCCAACTAAGCAAACCTAACTACATAGCTACCTTAATCACCTCCATACTTGGTAAATGGGAAAGACCTCCCGAAGAGATGGTTTCCTAACAATTAATTAAAAACACATTTAGGCCTATGAACATCACACTGTTAACAAGGAAATATTCGATGAAAACAAAGAGGGGAAGGCTTCCGAAAGGGATGGTACCCTAATAGTCCATTTAAAAATACATTTAATTTTATGAATCGGAAAAATGTTAAGAGGCAAATATTGCATTCCACCTCAAAAAACAATATGGCATTGAACAAGGTAGATCTGCGAGAGAGAGAGAGAGAGAGAAAAACAGCGCACACCAAGTTTTTTAGTGGTACAAATTTAAATGGCGATAGAAGGAGCTCTTTTGTAGTACTATGGATTAATTGTCAGTGTTAGATTTTTCACGTCTTTTGGGGTGTAATGACTCTGGTAATTGAAGATAGGGAACATATGCATGTCAGACACACTAGGTAACCTGCATATAATCCTCATAGAGAGACCTACTTAAGGCAGTATTTTTTTGGTACTTCTAGAGTTAGCCAAATTTGTTTGTTGGACATATGTGGATACATAATACAATCGCATCCACATATTACCTGGACATCATTTTTATTCACCAGTAGTGAATGGTTCTTCCTTTTAGATCAAGCCAATTGATCTCGAAATTTTACCATGCTGGGTGAGAATTATTTCGACTAATTCGCCAACATTCCTAATGAATACTTTTTTGTGTGTACAATTAAAATATCTCTATTATTGACTGCAAAATCAGTTCCATTAGATGTTTGTATTGCAATGAACTATACTAATGATAAACAAAATCATTCGTAGCTTACAGTCACCCAGCAACATGCAGGGCGATGTCCAACTAAGCAAACCTGACTATATAGCTACCTTAATCACCTCCATACTTGGTAAATGGGAAAGACATCCGGAAGAGGTGCTTTCTTAACAATTCATCAAAAATACATTTATTGCTATATGAACCAGAACATTGTTACACAAGGATATATTCGATGAAAACAAAGAAGGAAAAACTTCCGAAAGGGATAGTTTCCTAAGAGTCCATTTAAGCATACATTTAATTTTATGAATCAGAAAAATATTAAGAGGCAAATATTGCATTCCACCTCAAAAAACAATATGGCATTCTACCAGGTAGATTTTACACACACACACACACACACACACACAGAGAGAGAGAGAGAGAGAGAGAGAGAGAGAGAGAGAATTCAGCATGCACCAATTTTATTTAGTTGTTCACATTTAAATGGAGCTAGAAGGAGCTATTTTGTAGCACTATTGATTAACTGCCAGTGTTAGATTTTTTTCACTCCTTCTAGGGTGTAATAATTCTGATAATTGAAGATAGGGAACATATAGATGTCAGCCACATTGGGTGACCTGCACATAATACTCACTTGTAGGGAGGCCTACTTAAGGTAGTATTTCGTTTGGTACTTCCAAACTTAGCCAAATTTGTTGGTTGAACATATGGGGATACATAATACAATCGCATCCGCATATTACCTGGATATCACTTTATTTCGCCGGTAGTGAATGGTTCTTCCTTTTACGTCAAGCCAATTGATCTCGAGATTTTACCATGCCGAGTGAGAATTGTTTCGACTAATTCGCCAACATTCCTAATGAATACCTTTTTGTGTGTACAAAAATATCTCTTTTATTGATTGCAAAATCACTTCCATTAGATGTTTGTATTGCAATGAAGTGTACTAATGGTAAACAAAATCATTTGTAGCTTAAAATCGCCCAGCAACACGCAGGGAAACGTCCAACTAAGAAAACCTAACTACATAGCTACCTTAATCACCTCCATACTTGGTAAATAGGAAAGACCTCCAGAACAGATGGTTTCCAGACAATTCATTAAAATACATTTATTGCTATGTACTAGCACACTGTTAACAGGAAAATATTCGATGAAAACAAAGAGGAAAAGACTTCTGAAAGGGATGGTTTCCTAACAGTCCATTTAACAAATACATTTAAGTTTATGAATTAGAAAAATGTTAAGAGGCAAATATTGGATTCCACCTATAAAAATAATATGGCATTCAACCAACTAGATTTGAGAGAGAGAGAAGGAGAGAAAACAGTGTGCACCAATTTTTTAAGGGGTAGAAATTTAAATGGCGCAAGAAGGAGCGCTTTTGTATCACTACTAATTAATTGCTAGTGTTAGATTTTTCACGCCTTCTAGGGTGTAATGACTTTGATAATTGAAGATTGGGAACATATGCATGTCGGCCACACTGGGTAACCTGCACATCATCCTCACATGTAGGGAGACCTACTTAAGGTAGTATTGTGTTTGGTACTTTCTGATTTAAACTAATTTGTTGGTTGAACATATGTGGATACATAAGACAATCGCCTCCACATATTACCTGGATATCATTTTTTTCACCGGTACTGAATGGTTCTTCCTTTTACACCAAGCCAATTGTACTCAAGACATTACCATGATGGATGAGAATTATTGTGACTGATTCACCAACATTCCTAATGAATACCTTTTTGTGTGTACATTAAAATGTGTCTTTTATTGACTGCAAAATTAGTCATTAGATGTTCGTATTGCGATGAAATGTACTAATGGTAAATAATATCATTTGTAGCTTACAGTTGCCCAACAACACATAGGGCGACGTCCAACTAAGCAAACCTAACTACATACCTACCTTAATCACCTCCATACTTGGTAAATGGGAAATACCTCCGGAATGGTTTCCTAACAATTCTTTAAAAATATATTTAGTGCTATGAACCAACGGACTGTTAACAGGGAAATATTCGATGAAAACAAAGAGGGGAAGACTTTCGAAGGGAATGATTTCCTAACAGGCCATTTAAAAATTACATTTAATTTTATGAATCGGAAAATGTATAGAGGCAAATATTACATTCCACATCAAAAAACAATATGGCATTCAACCAGCTTGATTTGAGAGAGAGAGAGGAGCGTGCACCAATATTTTTTAGTGGTACAAATTTAAATGGCGCCAAAAGGAGCTCTTTTGTATCATTATTGATTAATTGCCAGTGTTAGATTTTTCACGCCCTTTAAGGGTGTAGTGACTTTGATAATTGAAGATAGAGAACATATAGATGTCGGCCACATTGGGTGACCTGCACATAATCCCCACTTGTAGGGAGGCCTACTTAAGGTAGTATTTCGTTTGGTACTTCTAAATTTAGCCAAATTTATTGGTTGAACATATGGGGATAAATAATACAATCACATCCACATATTACCTGGATATCATTTTATTTCACCGATAGTGAATGGTTATTTCTTTTACATCAAGCCAATTGAACTTGACTGGGTGAGAATTGTTTCGACTAATTCGCCAACATTCCTAATGAATACCTTTTTATGTGTACAATTAAAATGTCTCTTTTATTGATTGCAAAATCAGTTCCATTAGATGTTTGTATTGCAATAAAATGTACTAATGGTAAACAAAATCATTCATAGCTTACAATCGCCCAACAACACGTAAGGCAACATCCAACTAAGCAAACCTAACTACATAGCTACCTTAATCACCTCCATACTTGGTAAATAGGAAAGACTTTCGGAAGAGTTGATTTCCTGACAATTCATTAAAAATACAATTAGTGCTATGTACTAGCACACTGTTAACAAGGAAATATTCGATGAAAACAAAGAGGAAAAGTCATCTGAAAGGTATGGTTTCCTAACAGTCCATATAAAAAATACATTTAAGTTTATGAATTGGAAAAATGTTAAGAGGCAAATATTGCATTCCACCTCAAAAAAGAATATGTCATTCAACCAGCTAGATTTGAGAGGGGGGGGGGGGGAGAAAACAGCGTGCAACAATTTTTTAGTGGTACAAATTTAAATGGCGCTAGAAGGAGCTCTTTTGTACCACTATTGATTAATTGCTAGTGTTAGATTTTTCACACCTTCTAGGGTATAATGACACTGATAATTAAAGATAGGGAACATATGCATGTCGGCCACATTGGGTATAACTTGCATATAATCCTCACATGTAGGGAAACGTACTTAAGGTAGTATTGTGTTTAGTACTTCCCGATTTAAACTAATTTGTTGGTTGAACAAATGTGCATACATAATACAATCGCCTCCACATATTACCTAGATATCATTTTTTTTTCACCGGTACTGAATGGTTCTTCCTTTTACATCAAGCCAATTGTACTCAAGACATTACCATTATGGATGAGAATTATTGCGACTGATTCACCAACATTCCTAATGAATACCTTTTTGTGTGTACAATTAAAATGCGTCTTTTATTGAATGCAAAACCAGTCAGTAGATGTTTGTATTGCGCTGAAATATACTAATGGTAAACAAAATCATTTGTAGCTTACTGTCGCCCAGCAACACGCAGGGCGACTTCCAACTAAGCAAACCTAACTACATAGCTACCTTAATCACCTCTGTACTTGTTAAATGGGAAAGACCTCGGTAAGAAATGGTTGCCTAACAATTCATTAAAAATGCATATAGTGCTATGAACCAGCACACTGTTAACAGAGAAATATTCGATGAAAACAAAGAGGGGAAGACTTCCGAAAGGGATGGTTTCCTAACAGGCCATTTAAATAATTACATTTAATTTTATGAATCGGAAAATGTGAAGAGGCAAATATTACATTCCACATCAAAAAACAATATGACATTCAAGCAGCTTGATTTGAGAGAGAGAGAGAGGAGCGTGCACCAATATTTTTTATTGGTACAAATTTAAATGGCGCAAGAAGGAGCTCTTTTGTATCACTATTGATTAATTTCCAGTGTTATATTTTTCACGCCCTTTAAGGGTGTAATGACTCTGATAATTGAAGATAGAGAACATATAGATGTTGGCCACGTTGGGTGAACTGCACATAATCCTCACTTGTAGGGAGGCCTACTTAAGGTAGTATTTCATTTGGTACTTCTAAATTTAGCCAAATTTATTGGTTGAACCACTAGTAGAAAAACACCTATTAGTCCCGGTTTGTAAGGGCCTTTAGTCCCGGTTCATGAACCGGGACTAATGGGTCATTACAAATACCTCCACCCATTAGTCCCGGTTCAAACACGAACCGGGATAGATGTGCCTCCACGTGGCCGGTCCGCCGAGCCCAGTCAGGGGGGCCTTTGGTCCCGGTTGGTGGCACCAACCGGGACCAAAAGTCCATTTTTTTAGAAAAGTGGCTGCTTTAGGGGTTTTGGGGGTTATTTTTAGGTTGTTATTAGCTAGCTAATAGAGAGAAGTGTTGAGGGAGACCTGGACTAGGGGGTGTCCGGATAGCCGAACTATCATCATTGGCCAGACTCCAAGACTATGAAGATACAAGATTGAAGACTTCGTCCCGTGTCCGGATGGGACTTTCCTTGGCGTGGAAGGCAATCTTGGCGATACGGGTATGTAGATATCCTACCATTGTAACCGACTCTGTGTAACCCTAGCCCTCTCCGGTGTCTATATAAACCGGAGGGTTTTAGTCCGTAGGACGAACAACAATCATACCATAGGCTAGCTTCTAGGGTTTAGCCTCCTTGATCTCGTGGTAGATCCACTCTTGTACTACCCATATCATCAATATCAATCAAGCAGGAGTAGGGTTTTACCTCCATCGAGAGGCCCCAAACCTGGGTAAAAACATCATGTCCCTTGTCTCCTGTTACCATCCGCCTAGACGCACAGTTCGGGACCCCCTACCCGAGATCCGCCGGTTTTGACACCGACGTTGGTGCTTTCATTGAGAGTTCCTCTGTGCCATCGCTCATAGGCCCGATGGCTCCTTCGATCATCAACAACGACGTGGTACGGGGCGAAACCTTTCTCCCCGGACAGATCTTCGTATTTCGCGGCTTTGCACTGCGGGCCAATTCGCTTGGCCATCTAGAGCAAATCGAAAGCTACGTCCCTGTCCATCAGGTCAGGTTTGGAAGTTTGAACTATACGGCTGACATCCGCGGAGACTTGATCTTCGACGGATTCGAGCCACAGCCAAGCGCACCGCACTGTCACGATAGGCATGATTTAGCTCTACTGCCGGACAGTGCCCTGGAGGCCGCACAAGAGTCCGCTCCGACCCTTGACTCGGAGTCGACTACGCCGATTGAGGATGGGTGGCTAGACACCGCCTCGGGGGCTGCTACCTCTACGGCGATGGAGCCGAATACCGACCCTGTCCCTTGTGAAGCTCGTGACTCCAAGGTGTCGGACTCCTCGCCGGACTCCGAACCTCCCGCGCCCCTACCAATCGAATCTGATTGGGCGCCGATCATGGAGTTCACCGCTGCGGACATCTTTCAGCACTCGCCTTTCGGCGACATCCTGAATTCACTAAAGTGCCTCTCTTTGTCAGGAGAGCCCTGGCCGGATTATGGCCAGGACGGTTGGGATGCGGACGACGAAGAAATTCAAAGCCCACCCACCACCCACTTCGTAGCCACTGTCGATGACTTAACCGACATGCTAGACTTCGACTCCGAAGATATCGATGGTATGGACGACGATGCCGGAGACGACCAAGAACCAGCGCCTACAGGACACTGGAAAGCCACCTCGTCATACGACATATACATGGTGGACATCCCAAAGGATGGGAACGGCGATGGAACAGCGGAGGATGACCCCTCTAAGAAACAGCCTAAGCGCTGGTGTCAGCGGCGCCGATCTAAATCCCGCCAAAGCAAGAATGGAGATTCCGACACCAAAGACAATAACACCCCGGACAGTGCCGAAGACAACCCCCTCCAGCAAGATTCAGCACAGGAGGATGGAGAAGCCAGCCCTCATGAGGAAGCGGCAGACAAAGAGGTAGAGGACGATAATTATATGCCTCCTTCCGGAGATGAGGCAAGCCTCGACGATGACGAATTCGTCGTGCCTGAGGATCCCGTCGAACAAGAGCGTTTTAAACGCAGGCTCATGGCCACGGCAAGCAGCCTCAAGAAAAAGCAGCAACAGCTTAGAGCTGATCAAGATTTGCTAGCCAACAGATGGACCGATGTCCTTGCGGCCGAAGAGTACGAATTCGAACGCCCCTCCAAAAGCTACCCCAAACGCAAGCTGCTGCCCCGATTAGAGGAGGGAGCATACAAACCTACATCACCAGCGCACAATATGGCCGACCGGCCACCTCGTGGCCGCGACAGAGAGGCCTCTAGGCCCTCCACTAAAGCCGTACCCCGACATCGCTCGAAAAGTACAAAGCCACGGGGGCAAGCGCCGGACTTGCAAGACATATTGGAGGATAAGGTAAGACAATCAAGATCGATCTACGGATCGCGTGGGCGCCCCACGATACGCGATGACCGTCGCGCCGGATACAGCAATTCCGGCCGGGCCGAACACAGTAGACAAAGCTCGCTTGAGCTACGTCGTGATATAGCCCAATACAGAGGCGCCGCACACCCACTATGCTTCACAGATGAAGTAATGGATCACCAAATCCCCGAAGGGTTCAAACCCGTGAACATTGAATCATACGATGGCACAACAGACCCCGCGGTTTGGATCGAAGACTATCTCCTTCATATCCACATGGCCCGTGGGGACGATCTTCACGCCATCAAATACCTCGCACTCAAGCTTAAAGGCCCAGCTCGGCATTGGCTTAACAGCTTGCCAGCAGAATCAATCGGGTGTTGGGAGGACCTGGAAGCCGCATTCCTCGATAACTTCCAGGGCACATATGTGCGACCACCAGATGCTGATGACCTAAGCCACATAATTCAGCAGCCAGATGAATCAGCCAGACAATTCTGGACACGGTTCTTAACCAAGAAAAATCAAATCGTCGACTGTCCGGATGCAGAGGCCGTTGCAGCCTTCAAACACAACATCCGCGACGAGTGGCTTGCCCGACACCTAGGAAAGGAAAACCCGAAATCAATGGCAGCCCTCACATCACTCATGACCCGCTTCTGTGCGGGAGAGGACAGCTGGCTAGCCCACAGTAACAACCTCACAAAAAAGTCTGGTAGTCTGGATATCAAGGACAGCAATGGCAGGTCACGTCGCAATAAGCACAAGAGCCGCGTTAACGGCGATAATACTGAAGATACGGCAGTCAACGCCGGATTCAGAGGCTCCAAACCCGGTCAGCGGAAAAAGCCATTCAAAAGAACTACCCTGGATCCTTCCAATTTGGATCAAATACTCGACCGCTCGTGCCAGATACACGGCACCCCCGAAAAGCCAGCTAATCACACCAACAGGGATTGTTGGGTATTCAAGCAGGCAGGCAAGTTAATTGCCGAAAACAATGACAAGGGTCTGCATAGCGATGACGAGGAAGAGACCCGGCCGCCGAACAATAGAGGATAGAAGGGTTTCCCCCCACAAGTGCGGACGGTGAACATGATATACGCAACCCACATATCCAAAAGGGAGCGGAAGCGTGCGCTCAGGGACGTATACGCGATGGAGCCAGTCGCCCCAAAGTTCAACCCATGGTCCTCCTGCCCGATCACTTTTGATCGAAGGGACCACCCCACCAGCATCCGCCACGGCGGATTCGCCGCATTGGTTTTAGACCCAATCGTCGACGGATTTCACCTCATTAGAGTCTTGATGGACGGCGGCAGCAGCCTGAACCTGCTTTATCAGGATACAGTGTGCAAGATGGGCATAGACCCCTTAAGGATTAAACCCACAAAGACGACCTTCAAAGGCGTCATACCAGGTGTAGAGGCCAACTATACAGGCTCAGTTACACTTGAAGTGGTCTTCAGATCCCGGAATAACTTCCGAAGCGAGGAGTTAATCTTCGACATAGTCCTGTTCCACAGCGGCTATCATGCACTGCTCGGATGAACCGCATTCGCAAAGTTCAATGCGGTACCGCACTACGCATACCTCAAGCTCAAGATGCCAGGCCATCGAGGAGTCATCACGGTCAACGGAAACACTGAACGCTCTCTCCGAACAGAGGAGCATATGGCGGCTCTCGCGGCGGAAGTGCAGAGCAGCCTCTCAAGGAAATTCTCGAGTCCGGCCATTAAGCGACCGGACACCGTCAAACGCGCCCGGAGTAACCTACAACGAGACCACCTGGCATGTTCCGAGCACGCGTAGCAGTGCGGCCCCAACCCCAGCCCTCGCAAAATTGCAAGACCAGTACTACGCGTACATCACTACGTTCTGGAGATACCATGAGCATAGGGGGAGGGGCACGACCACGGCAGGCCCAGAGTGCGGCTCAACCACACTAGGGGCTCCCAAATGTGTCACCCTTTTTTCTTCCTTTTTTTCTTATCCTCAGGACTCCGTTTACCAGAAGCCCTGTCCGGCAGTGGACCCGCCAAACTCACGATACAACAGTCAGGGAAGCAGAAAAGCTACGACGAGTATCCAGGTGGTCTCAATTACGAGCATTATACCTGTTTTATACACCATTCCGCAGCCTACCCCTGGAGGGGGACATGTTAAAAAGTCCCACCCTTTGCTTATCGCACTATTTTTATCGTTCTGCATTCATGGCAGTATTTCTCGAATAAACAATGCATCGCTTTTTGCCTACCATTGCATTCCTTTTTTATACATATGTTCACTTATGACATGTTGCATCCGTACACTTTGGTACGGCTAAATACACCAGGGGCTTCAGTTCCCCATATCATGGTGTGATAAGTCCGAACACTTTCACAAGTGCGGCACCCCGAACTTATAGCATTATATGCATCGGCTCCGAATCATGTCTTGGGTCAATAGTTGGGTTTGCCCGGCTCCCATGTTTTGGTACCTTATGTTCCGTTATATCGGCTAAGGTAGTGCTGGGAGAACCACTGCGATTGTGCCCCAGTTGAGCTGGGCGAGCACCTCAGTGGAGAAAGCTAAAACTGACCGTCATGATGGGGCGAGAGCCGGTCGCTGTTCGAGAGGTTTTTTCGAGTCCCTAAAGACTTATGCCGCTTAGAGCGAGGAACCGGCTTTGTCCGGCCCAAGCGTGGACAGCGCCCTGAATTCGGTCTTTCGAACACTAGGGGCTTCGCCGAAATTTAAAATTATAGAATTCTATGGCTAAGTGAGAGTGTTCAAGCACTATAAGTCCGGTTGCCTCGTTCATTGTGTTGAGCGCCTCCCTAGATAGACCCAAAAATGGGAACAAGAGCGCTCAAGTTTATCCTGAACACCCCAGCACTCGTGGCATGGGGGCTGAAGCCAACGACTTGCCATCTCTCAGATTTGATAAACGGCCGCACAGAAGGTAATATTTTAAATTAACAAGCGTTGCTTAGCGCATATGAACAAAGTTTTCAGCGCACAGGATAACAAAATGCGAGTCTACTCAAAAATTACATATTTGGAGCATTCACCCGCAATAATGCGGGCACCCTTCCGGACACCCTTATAATACATCTCAGGCGTGTGATACTCCTTGCCCGGTGGTGGCGCGTCCGTCACAAGCTTCTCGGCGTCCATCCTGCCCTAGTGCACCTTAGCGCGGGCAAGGGCTCGACGGGCACCTTCAATGCAGGCGGAATGCTTGATGACGTCGACCCATGGACAGGCGTCCACCAGCCGCCGCACCAAACCGAAGTAGCTCCCAGGCATGGCTTCTTTGGGCCACAGCCGAACTATGAGGCTCTTCATGGCCTGTTCGGCCGCCTTGTGGAGCTCGACCAGCTGCTTCAGCTGGTCACTCAGGGGTATCGAATGTCTAGCCTCAGCATACTGAGACCAGAACTCCTTCTCCGTTGAGCTCCCCTCCTCGGCTCTGTAGAACGCGGCAGCATCGGACACACTACGAGGCAGATCTGCGAACGCTTCTGGAGAGCTCCAAATTCGGGTAAGTAACAGGTAATTCACTTTTACATGCTTGCTTTGCATGAAGAATGCCTTACCCGCCGCTATCTTCTTTGCCGCCTCGATTTCCTGGAGGGCCTTTTGGGCTTCGGCCTTAGCGGCTTTGGCACTCTCAAGAGCCGACGCAAGCTCGGTCTCTCGAGTCTTTGAGTCACGCTCCAAACTCTCATGTTTTTCCATGAGAGCCTGGAGCTCTTGCTGTACCTCTGCCACCCGCGCCTCCTGCTTCTCTCGCTCGGCGCGTTCCGCGGCTGCATTGCGTTGGGCCGCGGACATTGCCTCCTTCAGGGTCGCCACCTCGTTCGTAGCCCCTAGAGTACCCACGTTATCCTTGTCATTTTTTCTTGCAACCAAATCCTTTTCTATAAGGTACAACTTTAATTAGGTGTTACTCACCTTCCTTGTCCTCGAGCTACTTATTGGCACGGCCGAGCTCGATCTCGGACCACTCGAGGCTCTGCTTCAAGGAATTGACCTCCGCAGTCAGTGCAGCAGAGGTCAGCAGCGCAGCCTGCATTCCCATATTGACATATTTTTTAGACTCCTGCGTATATCTTTTTAGATCCTCAGTCCGGCTTTTCTTTTCGAACACCGAACCGAGCATCAGGGGCTACTGTCTATGCGGTACGATTTTACATATCTTAAAAATTCTTACCTCAAAGCCTGTTAGAAGGCTGCTGCAGGCTTCAGTCGGCCCGCTCTTGGCGAGCTGAACCTTCTGAATCACCGCACTCATGACAGTGCGGTGTTCCTCGTCGATGGAAGCGCCGTTGAGTGCCTCCAGCAAGTTATCCGGCGCCTCCGGTTGGATGGAGGCCGCCGGCATCACAGTCTTGCCCTTCTTACGAAGGGGCCGCCCGCCGGACTCCGGAACCACTGAAGGTTCCGGTGCGGAGTCCGGTCCAAAGTCCGGGAGGTTGCCTTGCGGCATCTCCGGGGCCTCCTCCTCCTGGCGGGTCCCCTTCTGGGACCCTACCTCGGCGTCGTCTGTGTCACGGGGGGAGGAGGCGGTCGGAAGTGAATTCACATCCGACGAACCCAAGGACCCGCTCGATGAAGCGGGAAGATCGTCCTTGGGTGGACTACAGGGTTGTAAGCGGCGTTAGAAGATGCTGTGCGACGAAAAGAAAAATTATGAGTTATTCAGGAGTCCGGACACTTACGATCTCGCCAGGGGTTTTGCCCTTGAGGGCCACTCCTCGTCGCCGTCATCGGCGTTGGTGGAGCATTCCGGGGGAAGGGTCCTTCCCTTCTTGGACCCTTCGGCCTCCCCCGTTGGGGAAGCCTTCCTCTTCTTCTCTCCCCCCGCCGGGGGAGAGGCCTCTTTCTTCTCCTCCTCGTCTTCGTGGGAGGAGTCCGCCTCGGAGTCATCGGACGATGAATCCGATAACACCTAGCGCCGGGAACTCCTCCGGGTTCCCGTGGCCTTCTTCTTGGCCTTCTTCTCCGGCACCACTTGAGGCGCCAGGACCAGCAGCCCTGTCAAACGGGCATCCGCTGGGTCTTCTGGAAGGGGAGCCGGACAGTTAACCTGTCCGGACGTCTTCTGCCAGGCCTGTTAAAGGTATTGGGAGTTTAGATCCCGCATAGAGTCAAACTATGAAAAGCAAGTGTCCCATAAATGATAATATAGCTTACCTCGCCAGCCGCACGCTGCGAGCTGAATCCGCGATCTTCAGTAGCGGATGCGGGAGCCTCGGCGCCCTTGAACAGCACCTTCCAGGCCTCTTCGTACGTAGTGTCAAAGAGCCCGCTCAAAGTCTGGTGCTGTGCCGGATCGAACTCCCACAAGTTGAAGTCCCGCTGTTGGTAGGGGAGAATCCGGCGGATGAGCATGACCTGGATTACGTTGACAAGCTTGAGCTTCTTGTTCACCAGGGTTTGGAGACGGGATTGGAGTCCGGTCAGCTCTTCCGAATCGCCCCACAGCAGGCCCTTCTCTTTCCAGGAGGTGAGCCACGTGGGGATGCCTGATCTGAATTCGGGGGCCGCTACCCATTCGGGGTCACGCGGCTCGGTGATGTAGAACCACCCCGATTGCCACCCTTTGATGGTTTCCACGAAGGAGCCCTCGAGCCAGGTGACGTTGGGCATCTTGCCCACCATGGCGCCTCCGCACTCCGCCTGGTTGCCCCCCACTACCTTCGGCTTGACATTAAAAGTCTTTAGCCATAAGCCGAAGTGGGGCTGGATGCAGAGGAAGGCCAGATCATGGAAATCCAGGCCATAGTAGAACATGAGCCCCCGGACAAAAGGGTGGAGTGGGAAGCCCAGTCCGCGGAGAAAATGGGGAAGGAAAACCACCCTCTCATGGGGCCCGGGGGTGGGGATGAGCTGCCCCTCGTTGGGGAGCCGATGCGCGATATTGCTGGACAAATATCCGGCCTTGCGCAGCTTCTTGATGTGCCCCTCCGTGACGGAGGAGGCCATCCACTTGCCTCCCGCTCCGGACATGGTTGGAGAAGGTTGAGGTGAGATGTGCGGACTTGGGCGCTGGAGCTCGAGTGCGCGGAGATGGATAAGCAAAGGAGGAAGAAGGCGTAGGTAAAAAGGTGGATCCTTATCCCCTTATATATGGGCGGACGAAACTATGCGTCCCCACCAGCCCAGTAAAACTCGCTTATCTCCCAAGCACCACAATCAATGGCGCGGTTGGGTTACCCACGTCCGTATTGATGAGAATCCCGGAATAAGGGGACACGATCTCTGCTTCGACAAGACGTGCCAAGGAAACTGCTTCGCTAAACGCCCTGAGGTGGTATAGTAAAAATGATTCGAGTAAAGGCTTGGCCGTGCTGTGACGTCACGCCACGAAATACGTCAGCAGATTGGACTTGTGTAAATATTATTCTCTCTACGGTGGTATGTAGAATTTATTTTGCAGAGCCGGACACTATCCTGGTGTTCACAATCTTCTATGAATTATTCGGAGGAGGAACCCGCCTTGCAATGCCGAAGACAATATGCGCGCCGGACTTGTCGTCATTGAAGCCTGGTTCAGGGGCTACTGAGGGATTCCTGGACTAGGGGGTGTCCGGATAGCCGAACTATCATCATTGGCCGGACTCCAAGACTATGAAGATACAAGATTGAAGACTTCGTCCCGTGTCCGTATGGGACTTTCCTTGGCGTGGAAGGCAAGCTTGGCGATACGGATATGTAGATCTCCTACCATTGTAACCGACTCTGTGTAACCCTAGCCCTCTCCGATGTCTTTATAAACCGGAGGGTTTTAGTCCGTAGGACGAACAACAATCATACCATAGGCTAGCTTCTAGGGTTTAGCCTCCTTGATCTCGTGGTAGATCCACTCTTGTACTACCCATATCATCAATATCAATTAAGCAGGAGTAGGGTTTTACCTCCATCGAGAGGGCCCGAACCTGGGTAAAAACATCGTGTTCCTTGTCTCCTGTTACCATCCGCCTAGACGCACAGTTCGGGACCCCCTACCCGAGATCCGCCGGTTTTGACACTGACAAGTGTCCTCTCTTATATCTTCGTCCTTGGTTCATCAACACTGCTGCTATGTTCATTTCACCTGTTGATATAACATGCTCATGCATGCTCGCATCATACATCATCATATATAATAACAAGTCCTACTAATCATGCATCATCATACAACTTCTACTCGTTATTAATAATAAGTCATACGATCATCATCCTCATAGTCATCGAACCCAACCCTACATAATTGTTCTTAGCACATGATCATCAGTATCAGGTAGGACCTAAACACCCTTAAGGTAAAATAGCATAAAACAATATAGACCCTGACTCTCCATTATGAAGAATGGCGATCATCCTGTCTCCAATTCTTACCCTTCGCTTGTTGCTTCCAAGAAGCTCCTTACGATTGTCCATACATTTTTTCCATTCTTTGATTGTCATGTCTCCACTTATTTTAGAAACCCGGTATGGACAGTTGAGATTCGTAGGACGGCCTGGTTGTATGTTCAAAACATGAAGGCTACCATGCGTATACATCAGATGATGCACACAATCATTCAGGATTATCTGTTGAAAAACATAGTAATAACTTCACAGTTAGCAATGATGTACTAGTTTTAGAAGTGTGCAAAAAGATGCACGGATGTTGTAATAGTAAAAAATAATCTTACCAGGGTATCTCCATGGTAGTTACCGTAGTTCAACACGTGCACTAGTGGCACGTATTGACCATAATGTTGAGGAGTTTGATTGTAGATATTGTAATTCTCAAGATCAGTACAAAATGCGACCAGATGATTTTTCTCCTGATAAGTTAATTCGGAGCCTTCGGTGTAGTAGGTTATGTCTACCATCTTTCGCACATTCTTTGAAGAATGAAAATAAGCTATCAATGGAGATAAGTTGTCAACTATTTTGAAATAAACAATATAAATTACTTAATAACTATGTTAAGCTCACATGGGGGAAGAATTGGAGGTGTATCCACAAGGACCCAAATCGAAGGTCTCTCTTGCTCGATTGTAGGATCACCAAGATCCATGGTGACAAGCATACCCTCATCAAGACCATACATCTTGCAAAGTGCTTCCTAATTTTTGCAACCAAAATGGGTCACACTCTGAGCATTGTACAACTTTACTTGAAAATCCACACCATGATGGATACTTAGGATAATTTTTTTGGTTTCGAAACTTTCATGGTCTTCAGAACCCATCCTCTCCAAGACATAGCGTCTTGCAAAGCATGTGATAAGCTAGTCGAATTGGAAAAGATGAAAAATATTGTCATGATTAAAATAGTTGAAGTCATGATTAATTACGAAAAAAATATTGTCGTCATTGCGTACCGTATGAACATCGAAGGTCTCCTCGAGCTTAATGCTGAAGCGCCGATCTTCATCCAGCTCAATGAACCTATCGCAGATACCTCGGTCGTCGTGGCACCAGTCGCACTCCCCCGGGCAGTTTTCGTCGTCCGAGTACGACATTTCCAACCTATGTTCATAATTCAAATATTAAACTAGATTATTAATCATGGGTTGACTATCGGTGACGTACGTAGCTCCTCCTTTCATTCCCGAGTGCATTATTACACCAAATTGTCTAGCACACGGGAATGAAGGAGAACTTATCCAATATGAGCATTCAATAAGCAAAACCAAATCATAAAATAAGCAAAACCAAATCATAAAATAAAGTAGTATTCAAATTAGCATGCATTCAATAATTATAAGCAAAAGTACATCATCTCTTGGTGTCCGTACATCGTCGAATATTATCACTAATATAGCATCACTAATACAACTAGAACCGTAGCGCCCGACGGGTATCGACGCGGGCGGTGGACACCCAAAGATAAGGAACCATCACAGGATCATAGCTCCAGTGAGATCCCTGAAGAACCTGCCAGGTATTGTCGAAGCTGCCCTCCAATGCAACCATGTAGCGACGGACGTGCTCGTCCTCCTCGCTGACACGGTGACGTACCACCTCCGCGGTGTCCGGAAGCCTCGGCACCGTCACTGGCCCACGCGACCGCCACCAAACAAGGATCGGGTCAACAACGGGCTGGCTCCTCACCAACCTACGTCCCCCGGAAGGTAGCACCTCCCAATACCAGCCCGGCGGAGCCCAGTCCCGAACATGGCCCTGATCAAGCAGGCCTCCACCGCCAAGTCAACGACGACGAGGATGCGGGATAGGCATCGCCGACGTCGATGCGGGAACTACTTCTATATATAGTTAAATAAAGTAGTTTTATTAATTAAATCAACTATCTAGTTTCAACTACTAATTAAGTACTTACTATAAATAAATAAAGTACTACTTACTAAAAACAAACTACTTCTAT
Source organism: Triticum aestivum (assembly GCF_018294505.1). Classification (NCBI taxonomy): domain Eukaryota; kingdom Viridiplantae; phylum Streptophyta; class Magnoliopsida; order Poales; family Poaceae; genus Triticum; species Triticum aestivum. The sequence continues at coordinate 688,623,102 of NC_057798.1, read as the reverse complement.
ATATAGTAAAATAAATTAGTTTATTAAATCAACTAGCTAGTTCAACTATACATATATGAAGCACTTACTATAAATAAAATAAAATAGTACTTACTAAAAATGAACAAACTAATTACACAATCTAAATTACACAATATGAACTACATATCTAAATTATACCACATCTAATCTAACAAAAAGATCTAACACAAAAAAATATCACCAAACATGCATATTCAACAATAATATCACCAAAAAAATCTATTAACAGAAAAAAATCTAACATAATATGAACAAATTAATTACACAATCTAAATTACACAATATATGAACTACATATCTAAATTACTACACATCTAACACTACAAAAAATATGTCAACTTATGACCTTCTGTCAGTGACCCTCGAAGAATTGGTCATAAATTTATGACCATTTTAGACCAATTGGTCAAAAGTTGTTCAGGGGGCTCCAAACCCTAAACCATTGCGACCATTTTGGTCAGAAAGGTCGTAATTTCCTTACACAAAATGGTCACAAAGCAAATAGCGCTAGTCCGCTGCCTTATTTCTAGTTGTTAATGACCAATATAGATGGTCATAGCCTTGTAGATTGTGGTGGGTTGTGATGAGTAGGCGCCATCTCATCAGTTTTGCCTATGTGTCATGTCCATGTGGCAGTTTTTGCCCTAGGTTGTGAAGCAACCTATATTTCTATCATTCCCAAAATTCCCAAAAAATCTCATAAATTCTTTGGGGCATATCTTCATCAAATATGTAAAATCCTTCCTTGCCTAGTTCAAAACTAATTCAACAATATTAATTTTCCTATTCTGTTCACAACAACACTTTATGAAGGAAGTGCTATTTATATATTCTTGATTGCCCTCGGAATTTTTGGGCACTCTTTTCTATCCAAATCATTACCGCATGACAAAATTCAGCTCCATTTTCCTAGCAAATCTTCTTCGGCAAATTTCCAAAGTTTTTGTCCGCCTAGAAGCATTGTGAAGGAAGTACCTTTTTTATATCTCTAAATGACATGAAATTTATACAGTTCCTTCATATGCCCAAATTATCACCCTCCAAATTGCAGCTCAGTCAAATCGTCTATGTGAGCCCAGGTTTAATTTATATTTTATGGCCAAATTGGCACGTTGCAAAGCAAATGTTATATAGACCCCTCCTATTACCCTCAAACTTTTCGGGCACTCTTCCATACCCAAATCATTGCCACATGATAATATTCAGCTCAATTTTCCTAGTAAATCTTTCTCGGGAAATTTCCAAAGTTTCCACCTTGAGAGAAGCTTTGTGAAGTAAGTACTAGCTAGGCTTACCGAAATGATCTGAAAATTTACCAGCGCATGACCATACCTAAGTAACTTACCTACACCAATTTTGAGCTCATTTCATTCATCCAATCTCTCTCACTAGTTTTCCCAAGTTTCTGTCCATAGAAGAGCATTGTGAAGGAAGTACTACTTTGGCATGTCCAAATAGTATCCATTTTCTACAGTGCTTTCCTATGCCCAAATAACCATCCTCCACCAAATGCCAGCTCAATCCATTTATTATTTTGAGCCGAGCTTCAACATTCGTAGTCATGTCCAGCGTGGTAGTTTGCAAAGCAAGTACCACCTAGGCTCCTCCTTTTGAGATGAAAATTTGTGAAGACGGTCTCCTTAGTAACTGATCATCCTTAGCCAAAACTCACGCCCATTAGCCATGTACATTTCCCGTACCGCTAATCAAATACTTGGCTGCTAATTCATGTTTGAGCATCGATCGGTCTCCTCATGAGAATCTTATGTTGTAATTTTCTTCCTAGCACCTACCTGGGGAGTGCCCAACCAACTAGACATGCCTAGGCCGCCCAGAACACATGGCAACACCACGGTCACGCGGTGACCACGCGGCGGGCATGTGAGTTTACGCGCTCTAGAGTTGGGGCCCTCGGCCACCACCCAAACCTCGACGTATCGCCACCAAACCATGTATTTATGATTAAATAGGTACTTATGTAACTAGAAATGATTTTTGGAAAAAATAAAGAGCAAACTACGAGGTAGCTACAGTTCAAATTTGACCCGCTTCCAGCTGAATCGGCGGAAATTTGTCTTTTTCACCAGAGGTGGATCAAAACTTTTTACACCCAACCATTTGATAAATTGTGCATTAAATATGGCCTAGTATTTTAGAAAAAATGATTTGGTCCAATTTTGCAACAATTATTTGGTAGTTCCTTCACAAAAAAACCTCCTTTCGGGCACTCGAAAAATGGAAAATGGGCACTTGAAAAACCTCCTCAATTATTGACGAGAGGTGGATAGAAAACTATTGAGACACAAGCATTTGGTCAATTGTACCTAAAATATGATCTAATATTATTGAAAAATAGAGTGGTGCCATTTTGCAACAAATATTGGTGGGTGCTTCAAAAAATATATACCATTTTCGACACTCCAAAGATAGAAAATGTTTTTTTGCAAATAAAACTCATTTTTGAGATCAATTTTTAAAGATATTTGTATTATTCTAGGTTTGTTATTTTTCTGAAAAACAAGTCTCACTTTTAACACGATGCTATTGTTCTTAATTTTTTTTCTAATTCTATGATGTTATAAAATAGGTGACATGATTTAGCATATTATTTAATCGATTACGACCAATTTAGATGGTTATAAAATCGTCAAAGTGTGTACTACATTGTGATTGGTGGAACCGTTTGTGGCACGGATCGATGAGATGGCAGACATCCTACCATCCATTGCTAGCAATCCAACGTCCATCCATCCGTCCATGCAAAGAAAGGAAAAAAACCACCGCACCAAACCCTACCTCTCCTCCCTTCCTTCCGCCCACCGCCTCCCTCTCTCTGTCCCCGATCCAGATCAGCCTCTCCCTCACCCCTCGCACCGCACCCTCCTTCGCTCGCGCTGTCACCGGCGACGCCCTCATTCCTTTCTGTCACCGGCGGCGCCCTCCTTCCCTCGCGCTGCACCCGAACCTCGCTCCCGCTCTCAGCTCTTCTTCCTCCTCCGCTGCAGCTAGGGTTTCGTTTCCCTGATCCCCAATCCCCGAAGCTCGGATCCAGCAGCAGCATCAGCGATGGCGGCCGCGGGAGATCCTCTCCAAGGTCAAGCACGTCCAGGCCAAGCCTGCTGGCCGCCCTCGCGGGTGACTGCCTCTGCGGTGACGACGGCGGCAATCTCGTCGTCCCCACGCCCGATTCATCTCCAATCCCGCCGCCAACACCCAACCCCACCCCCACCGGCGACCTCTCCTAACCCCATCACCATCGGCGACCTCCCTCCCTTGCTCCTCCCTCCCACGTCACCGCCGCCGCCACACACTGCCGATCCCCTCACATCTCGTACCCTCTCCAGTCCCCTTCCCTCCCCTGCCCTCATCAGAAGAGGAAGAGAAGAGGGTTAGGCGGATCAGGCGGCCGCCATGGCGTGACCAGATCCGCCACGGTTGCCCCGCGCATTGTCCACGGGCTCGACTCCAGGGACTGGTCTGCGAGGCCCTCAACGACGCGCGCCGCCTCGCCATCCACCACCTTGCCGTCCTCGTCCCTATCCTGTAAGTTCTTCGATCCCCTCTGTCGTTTTTGCTCTTGGCTTCTGTTTTGGCGAATTCCGTTGGGGATCTGACCCGAGAATCGTTCGTCCGTCCGCGGGTGCTGATTGGCAGGGAGAAGGTGGTGCCGGGGATCTTGAAGACGGTGAAGAACCCGTGCAGCGCCGTGCTCAAGACCTCCGTGATGGCGTGCACGGACGTCTTCACGGCCTTCGGCAACCTCTCCTTGAGCAGCAGCTTGTCCAAGCCGATGAAGTTGGAGTTCATATATATTTCTCCAAAATTTATACTCTCACTATGTAGAATCTTTTGGGCCTGAATCATTGGTTGAGTTTAGGTCAAAAGCATCTGTATGCCAATAGTTTTGATGTTGTTTTGTGCTATATACTTTAGGCAACAGTTAACTCATTAATTAAGATGCCGAGGTACTATCAACTAGATCTGTTCACACACATACTTTAGTAACCAGCTCCATTAATCATCTGATCAGCTATGTAAACTAATCACTGAACCTGGAAATTATGTGCTTTGATAGAACATGGAAACTAATCAAATGCAGAAGAGTTGTTTCAGTTTGAGTCCTGTTTGAAATGTTGCAACTTCAGAATTCTGGGAACTTTCCATAAAGTTTGCATCAGTTTAGTGGGTTCACCTATATTATGTTGTTGGAAGCTAGTTCATGATGAACTGATTTAACTATCTACTGGAATATTATTGTTTTCTTTATGGGAGGAATATAGTGTATTAGTTGATGTAAATTTGTTTGGGTTCAGACCTATGCTTCCTCCACTGTTTTGTAGAGTTGGCTAATTTTAGTTCATGATCTGCTATTAATACATCTCCTATTCATAAATTTCCTGAAGTAGTGCATGTAATATATTTAGGTGCTGGTTAATTAGAAAATGGATGTGATTTCTAACTTGATTGCTGTAGGATACAAGATATATCTCTGTTGGTTCATCTTGTTGTAGAATATGCCCCTGTTCATTCATTTATGTGTATTGCTATTTACGTCCTAAATATTTTTCTTGAAGCTCCACTACCGCATCATGTTCCTGGTAAAAATATGAAGGAATCCCTTTTAACTTGTTCCTGTTCACATACACATGTTCACGAGCACACATTGACATGGCCAAGCCTCACGTGCACATGGTGAGTGAGCTTCAGAATTGAATTTTCTTTTTGTTGGGTCAGCTCAACCCAAAAGAACTGTGTCACACACATTTTTTTTCAAGTAAACTGAAGCATTCTTTTTTTCATTTCATTTCATCATGTGTGTGCCAGATGCTTTTACTTCTACAACGCGAATGAGCTAATGACGAACTACTCTAATTTAAATGAGTTGGGATTCATCACTACAATATGAGTATGTTTGCATTTTACTTAGCTTGTAATCAATAACCTAGTCCTTAACTAAATATTTGATTACATCATGAGGTTTTCTACAAATTAGTAAGGTAGTGGTTTCAGCTGCTGCATTGTTGCTTATATTTGATACTACACAATGTGACTGGAGTTTATTGTGATTTGCAGAAGATAGAATCTGGATGCAATTGCTTTGATATTCCTGTTTGGCCCCCAGGCATGCTCATGAAGTACAATGAGGTGTCCTCATCTGACTTTCGCCAATGGGTAAGCCTCACTGCCAATCTTTCAAGTAGTAGTTGTACGGTGTCGCTATCATCTCTGTTTGTATATAAGTACGCCACTGTTGAGGTTTAGCAATCTCTGTTATGGTGTTGATCTGAATCATGCTTTTCTGTATGTGACAGCGAACTGGCTACCCTCGTGTAGTTGAGCAATTAGTATCCATACATGCCCAGTGCATGCCTAAATCCCGAGTTTTATTTTTAAACACCTATCCATATATGTGCAGTGCCTATTGTAATTGTCAAGTGTGAATTCTGTATATGAGGTGTGTTCTCCTTGTAGTAATTTCTAGTAGCCTGCTTGTTATGTGTAGAGTGCACAACACATTACGTGTACTGAGGATGAAATGGTCTGAGTATGGCATTTTCAATTTAACTTACTTTTTTGGTGTTGAGCTGTCGATAAATTGGTGTTGGTACCATGATGCTTGAACTGTTATTTTCTTTTGGTAAATGAACTGCTGCTTTGGTGCATAGATGTATCTTCACGAGTCACAAAACTCCTGACATGTAGGCGACTGGAGCGCACCAGAAGCATTGACGGTGACTCAGTCCTCGGTGCCGCCCTCTGCTAGAGCGGTGCGTCCCCTCTCTGTTCTCCCAGCCACCCGTAAGTTTTGGATTTGAATCGTTTCTGTGAACTCTAGCCATGCTCACTTGTAAATCTGGTTTGATGTTTAAAGTGTGGCTTATGATAATCTGGTTTCATCGCCTTCCAGGAACAACATATATATGCTCAATACACTCTACTTGTTTTCCTGTATAGTTTTCTTACTTGTTTTCCTTTATGCGTTCACTCTTTTTCAGGAGCTCAAAGCCTAATTTTTTTCCTTTATGTTCGCCCTTTTACAGGAGCTCCAGTCCTAATTTCTCTGAGTGTGAAGCCGTGAAGCCAAGTGCGAAGCAGTGAATGCTGAAGAGAGATGATGCTGGAGAGATGCCCTTCCTGTAGGTCTACACATAAGCGGAAGTTCCTGGGTATACAAGATTCGATGGTTAAATTGGTTGATGTGATGTGAATGAGTGTATGGAAACTGGTTGTGTAATGTGAATGACTTTAGCATATTGTAATAAACTTATTTTAGCTGTTATTTGAAGATTTTCATATGCTTTCTCTCTTCTGTCTGTTTGATATATACATATATATTGCTTATTAATAAGCTGTGAAAAATCTGACATTTGGGACCCATCTGTAAACTGGAGCTGGGAAAAAAAGCTGGAAAAATAAATAAATTGACTGCAAAATGTTGTGCGCTAGAAAATAAAAAGGCCAAATTGTAAGCCAGGCCCATGTAGCTAACCAAAATCAGCATAAAATACATATATTAAAAGGGCTTGCCTAAAAAAAATACATGGGCCGAATTACTGGGTCAGACCCATGTAGCTAATAAAAGCATAGGAAAAAACAACAAATGGGCCGAATTATTGGGCTAGGCCCATGTAGAAAACCGAATTGGACCGGGCTGAATCTTGTGCCACATCAGCTTGCCACGCCGGATGCCTACGTGGCCTGGGGAGGTTGCTAGTGACCAAAACGCCACAGTAGGAATATTTTGGTCATAAACGTCTGCGACCATTCCAGAAGAAAGGTCGCTATAGTCAGTTTACGACGGCCAGCTTTTGACCTTATGTTTTTGGTCACAAAAAGGTCATAAATGGAAATTTGTGACCATTCAGTGACCAATAGTGGTGGTCACAAGTTGACATATTTCTTGTAGTGTAATCTAACAAAAAAATCTATTAACAGAAAAAAACTCTAACATAATATGAACAAATTAATTACACATTCTAAATTACACAATATGAACTACATATCTAAATTACTACACATCTAATCTAACAAAAAAAATCTACTAACAGAAATAAAATTTAACATAATATTAATAAATTAATTACACAATCTAAATTACACAATATGAACTACATATCTAAATTACTACAAATCTAATCTAACAAAAAAACTATGAACTATACAAAAAAATCTAAAAAAAATCTAACAAAAATAAAAGAAAGTTGCTCACGACCGGCAACGGCGACGGCGACGGTGACGGCGAGGTGCAGCAGGGCGAGCGGCGACGTCGGGGCGGGGCGGCGACGGCGTCGGGGCGGGCGGCGACGACAGCGGGGCGGGGCGGCGATGGCGTCGGGGTGGCAGGGCGCGCGGGCGGCGACGGCGAGGGTGGCGGCGCGCGGCGTCGGGAGGAGAGATCGAAGTCGGGGCGGGGCGACAGTGCTACTTATATAGCAAAAGCTTCTGTCCCGGTTCGTGGCATAAACCGGCACCAATGCCCCTCTTTTGTCCCGGTTGGAGCCACCAACCGAGACCAAAGGCCTCTTTTCGGCAGCCCAAAGGGCGGGAAACGAAGACCTTTGGTCCCGGTTGGTGGCTCCAACCGGGACAAAAGAGTGTCATTTGTCCCGGTTGGTGCCACCAACCGGGACCAAAGAGCTGGATTGGTATCAGTTGGTGCCACCAACCGGTTCCAATGCACCTCTTTCTACAGCTGTTTTTAATTAGTCCCACCTTGCTAAGTGAGAGGCACTCACAGCGGTTTATAAGCCCTGAGTGCAGAGACGATGAAGAAGAGGCTCAATGCTCACCTGCACGTTGCTTAGCTTCAAGCCTTGAGGATTAGGGTAGACTGCACGGTGCTGTGTGCAGTGCAGTTTACACTCTTCCGAAAGGCTTGAAGCTAATTAACAAGCATTACGCCTCTTTTTTAATTTTAATGACTTATTACAACTCAGAAATAAAAAAGGAAAAATAAATATAGCAGAAAAGTAAAAAAACTATATAAAAAATTACTCAGAAATAAATAGAAGCAAAAATAGTTGTGATTAACTTTACCAAAAAAATGAGCATAGATGCTTATTTGTAATGACTTATTACAATTCAGAAATAAATAGAAGAAAAAATAGTTGTGATTAACTTTACTAAAAAAATGAGCATAAATGCTTAATTTTAATGACTTATTACAACTCAGAAATAAAAAAAATATAGCAGAAAAGAAAAAAACTATATAAAAAACTACTCAGAAATGAATAGAAGCAAAAATAGTTGTGATTAACTTTACTAAAAAAAATGAGCATAGATGCTTATTTTTAATGACTTATTACAATTCAGAAATAAATAGAAGAAAAAATAGTTGTGATTAACTTTACTAAAAAATGAGCATAGATGCTTATTTTTAATGACTTATTACAACTCAGAAATAAAAAGGAAAAAAATAAATATAGCAGAAAAGAAAAAAAAAACTATATAAAAACTACTCAGAAATGAGCATAGATGCGCTTATAGAGAAAATTCAACCTAAATTCATAATAAATTTCTACTAACTTCAGAGAAATTCAGGATGAATTTAGGTTAAATTCCCTGTATAAGGGCATCTATTTTCATTTTGGGAGGAGCTCAACAAGGCAGAGAGGGAGGGGCTTACAAACCGGTCTGATTCCCCTTCGGTTGGCGAGGTGGGATTAAACTCTGGCCGCAACGAGGACCAACCCTTTAGTCCCGGTTGGTGGCATGAACCGGGACTAAAGGTCAGCCGTTGGACCCGGTTCATGCCACCAACCGGGACCAATGATGGTGGGCCAGGAGCGAGGCCCATTAGTCCCGGTTCGTCCCACCAACCGAGACCAAAAGGTCCAGACGAACCGAGACCAATGGCCCACGTGGCCCGGCCGGCCCCCGGGGCTCACGAACCGGGTCCAATGCCCCCATTGGTCCCGGTTCTGGATTGAACCGGGACTAATGGGCTGGACCGGCCTGGACCATTGGCCCCTTTTCTACTAGTGAACATATGGGGATAAATAATACAATCACATCCGCATATTACCTGTATATCATTTTATTTCACCGGTAATGAATGGTTATTTCTTTTACATCAGGCTAGTTGAACTTGACTAGGTGAGAATTGTTTCGACTAATTCGCCAACATTACTAATGAATACCTTTTTGTGTGTAGAACTAAAATGTCTTTTTTATTGATTGCAAAATAAGTTCCATTAGATGTTTGTATTGCAATAAAGTGTACTAATGGTAAACAAAATCATTTGTAGCTTACAATCGCCCAGCAACGCGTAGGGCAACGTCCAACTAAGCAAACCTAACTACATAGCTACCTTAATCACCTCCATAATTGCTAAATAGGAAAGACCTTCGGAAGAGATGGTTTCCTGACAATTCATTAAAAATACATTTAGTGCTATGTACTAGCACCGTTAACAGGGAAATATTCGATGAAAACAAAGAGGAAAAGTCTTTCGAAAGGGATGGTTTCCTAACAGTCCATTTAAAAAATACATTTAAGTTTATGATTGGAAAAATATTAAGAGGCAAATATCGCATTCCACCAAAAAAAAGAATATGGCATTCAATCAGCTAGATTTGAGAGAGAGAGAGAGAGAGAGGGAGAGAAAACAGCGTGCAACAATTTTTTAGTGGTACAGATTTAAATGATGTTAGAAGGATCTATTTTGTATCACTATTGATTAATTGCTAGGGTTAGATTTTCCAAACCTTCTAGGGTGCAATGACTCTGATAATTAAAGATAGGCAACATATGCACGTCGACCACATTGGGTAACCTGCATATAATCCTCATATGTAGGGAGACCTACTTAAGGTAGTATTGCGGTTGGTACTTCCCGATTTAAACTAATTTTTTGGTTGAACATATGTGGATACATAATACAATCGCCTCCACATATTACCCGGATATCATTTTTTCACCGGTACCGAATGGTTCTTCCTTTTACATCAAGCCAATTGTACTCAAGACATTACCATGATGGATGAGAATTATTGCGACCGATTCACCAACATACCTAATGAATACCTTTTTGTGTGTACAATTAAAATGTGTCTTTTATTGACTGCAAAACCTGTCATTAGATGTTTGTATTGTGCTGAAATGTATTAAAGGTAAACAAAATCATTTGTAGCTTACTGTCGTCCAGCAACACGCAGGGCGACTTCCAACTAAGCAAACCTAACTACGTAACTACCTTAATCACCTCCGTACTTGGTAAATGGGAAAGACCTCGGGAAGAAATGGTTTCCTAACAATTCATTAAAAATACATTTAATGCTATGAACCAACACACTGTTAACAAAGAAATATTCGATGAAACCAAAGAGGGGAAGACTTCCGAAAGGGATGGTTTCCTAACAGGCCATTAAAAAAATACATTTAATTTTAGGGAAAAGTATATTTTTTGTTCTTGAACTTTCTCGCGAGTATAGAAATGTTCCCTCAACTTCAAAACTGGCAAACTAGTCCCTCAACCTCTCAAACGGGATTACTTTAGTCTTAATATCGCTTCGGGTGGTTTTGGTCCGACGTGGACACGGTTTTGTCCAAAACTTGTCACGTCGCCTGGGTTTGACCGCCATGTCATAGTCCACATCCTTTTTTCTTCCAAACTGGCCCCAAATCCAACCCACGCGTGGCGAGTTCGGATGAGAACGGCGACGGCGTTGTCCATGACGGTCATGCAGTGGAGGTGGAGCGCTCGAGCAGCGCGATGAGCACAGCGACCCAGGGAGTGGCGTCGAGCTGGACATGAATAGCTGTGCTAGCTCTTCCGTCCATGCTTCGCACATGAATAGATCATGCCTGAATAGCGAGTAATGCATGCATGTGCTGTATGTATGTCTGCACTGTGCAGCACTGCAGCTAAATGGGCTCTCGTGCAAGAGGACCGGACGCCTTCTTCTCCTCCGCGCTGGCACTCCCGGTAAACACCGGCAACCCGGTCGGCTCCGCCATGCCGGCGACGAACGTGGAGAAGCTCCCGGGGCTCAACACGCTCGGCGTCTCCATGTCCCGCGTGGACTACGCACCGTGGGGCGTGAACCCGCCGCACACCCACCCGTCGGGCTGCAGCCTGCGCCAGGCTTGCCGCCGCCGACCTGCTGAACGGGGGGCCCGAGTAGGAGGAGCCGACGAGTAGCTCGGACAAGCCCCCTGCACGCACCTCCGTTGACGGCGTTGGTCGTGCCGTTGGTCACGCACAAGCTCCGCCGAGGCCACGTTCTGACACGGTCGGAGTTCTCTACTTCTCTTTCACATAAACCCGGGCATGGGCAGCCCGGACCGATGACCCGGCCCGAAAAACCTGGGCCGGGCCGGGCCGGGCTTGACACTCGGGCCGTGCTTGGGCTTTGTTTGGCAGCCCGAAACATAGTTCGGGCCGGGCTTGGGCTTCTCTTTTTTCATTTTTCGGGCTTCGGACCGGGCTTGCACGTACACGTACTAAAAAACACCGTTCCGGCCGGGCTTTCGGGCTTCGGGCTTCGGGCTTAATTTCGGGCCGGGCTCGGGCTTGAAATCAGGGAGTATTTCGGGCTTCGGGCTGGGCTCGGGCTTGAGAAATGAAGTTCGGGCTTTTATAAGCCCGGCCCGACGTTTGCCCAGGTTTGCTTTCACATGAGCGTCCGTGCATGTTGGGTTGATGACGTCGCGCTCGAACCGGTCGACGGCGTCGTGGTCGAACCGACTCCGAGCTCGCGCCATGGACACACGGACGCATGGCAAAGCAACCGCCACCGGTGTGTGTTGGTGTGGTTAATGGTTATGCGCGAGTGTGTGCGTGCGTCACCGGCGACGGCGAGCGTCGCCGTGCTGCAGCTCCCCGCGAGTCACAATAGCTCCACGCCTATCTCCTTCTTCTGTGTTGAATATATTGTGTACTGTGTCTTGGGGTCACCTCCTAGTTCTCCGTATAGTTGAGGTTATGGCTCCGCTCTGTACATCATATATACGTGTCTGGTGCACCGATTAATGCAATTATATTGCTACATGGTATCTATCGCAAGTCGGTCCTAACCCTAACTGCTGCCGCCGCCCCCGCCCCACTTGCCGCCGCCACCTGCCGCCGTCGCCGCCGCCGGTTCTCTCCGGTTGCCCCACCGCAGGCCTCCCTCTAGCCGCCGCCGCCGCCGCTATTCTCCCGCTTCCGCACTCTCTCTCCTCCACCCACCCCAAACCCCACCCGAGCCGCCCCAACCCGCGCCGCCTCAAACCCTAAACGCCTCCATCCACCCCGCGCCCCCTTCCTCCCAAGCCGCGCCATTGGCTCCTCTTCCTCCACCATCTCCAACCCCTTCGCCGATCCCAATGTCACCCTCGTCCATGATCTCAACATCCACGAGCGCGTTTCAGTGTTGCTTGATCAATCCACCATGTCCTACTCCGCTTGGAAGCGGTATTTCTCCTTGGTGTTTTGCTAGTACATGCTCCACGGCCACGTCGACGGCAACGTGGACTCGAGCCTCATGATTCACGACGAGGAGTGAGTGATCCTCGACGCCACCATCATCCGCTGGTTCTACCTCACCATATCCAAGGACCTCTTCCACACTGTGGTGGATGATGACGACGACACCTATGCCGTATGGACCAAGCTCAATGGCCTCTTCACCGACAACAAACTGCAGCGCAAGGTCCTCCTCCACGGCGAGTTTTACGGGTGCCAGCAGCTTGACTCGTCCATCGACGATTTTTGCATGTGCCTCAAAAAGCTCGCCGATGAGCTCCGCGATCTCGGCGAGACGGTCGGCGACGAGCTCCTCATCAGCACTCTCACCGCCGGCCTCAACGGGGATTTTGGGAACGCTGCCTCCAATCTCACCCTCATCCCGGAGCCCAATTTTGCTAAGGTGGTGGCGTATCTCAAGTTGGAGGAGCGCCGGATGAAGATGTCCCGGATTCGGGCGACCCACACCGCCCTCGTCGCTGTACCCGCGGGCGCATGCAAAAATCACCGTGTTAGATTTAAATGGCTCTAGAAGGAGCTCTTTTGTATCACTATTGATTAATTGCCAGTGTTAGATTTTTCACGCCTTCTGGGGTCTAATGACTTTGATAATTGAAAACAGGGAACATATGCATGTCGGCCATATTGGGTGACCTGCACATAATGCTCACATGTAGGGAGACCTACTTAAGTTAGTATTTTGTTTGTTACTTACAGAGTTAACCAAATTTGTTGGTTGAACATATGTGGATACATAATACAATCGCGTCCACATATTACCTCGATGTCATGTGGCATGCATGGTTTTCTTGAATTCATTTACTCTGATGTTCTTTGTTGTTACTTTTGGGGCAAGCACACTTTAGGATAGATAAGGAGTCTCGATCCCAAAACTTTGAGAGCAACACTAGGGGACTAATACGATATCTACCAGAATAAGTACTCCCCAGCAAATACCAACAGAATTGAAGTAAGCTACACACACATCAAATGGTGGGAATTGATAGGTGGTATCTTTACCAATTTCGGTTCCTAACAGTCGTTCTTTCTGGTACTTGGGGATTAATCCCTGGTCTTTTTTTTTTCGAATTGGTCTTTGCTTGCAATTTTCGTTTTAGCTAAGAATGGCGTTCGATTCATCAAACATAAAGAAGCAGGCAGAGACTAGAAATCGGCAAGGGCGTACATTTTCTTACTAAAATAATCCAAACTGGTTGATTCTATATTCCATGACCTTTTACATCCTCATTCAGCGATTTGTGTATGCCTTGATTGGTTTTTTTTTTGGACAAACCCAAGTCCCTTCTCGTATGCCCTTAAGTCAGTAGATTCACATGAGGCCCTCTTTTGTGTATGTGCCTGTCTATTTGTGTTGGTCTTTTTCCCCCTTTCCCAAACAATTGCTTTGCTTAGAATTATTAGAGCTTGTTGCACTCATACCTTTTGATGGTTCTGTTTGCTGAATGTACTTGTGGATTAAAATGCTATTGAAGTTGTAGTGGCATCCTTATTTATCTTTGCATTCTTCAGTTCACACGTTGTCCTTGACCTTTTTCTGAAATCTATGCACATATGCATCACTTAGAATTTTTAGCAATCACGTTTATGTACTGATTTACGTGTCATTCCATATTTGGCCATCTCTGGCAGGTACTCGGATGCCGCTGCATTCGATTTAAGACTTGGTTCAGCTGTTGGTAAGTGCAATGCCGTCAACAACCAACGCAAGGTAATATATTTACTCCAAAATGTGCTTATCTATTCAGAAATGTGTACTTTGCAAGGTTTCTGAGGGAAACCTTGGAATTTACCAAAATGTGTTCGCTGAGTAGAGTGTATATTCTGGAACATTTTTTCTTTCTTTCGGACAAGATAATTCTCGTAGTGAGAAAGATTATGCGGTGAAAACTGAAAAGTTTCTTAACATATAATAGCATGCTAGCTGGTCTTGGATTTTATCCCTTATAAAACATTCATGCCAAAATGAAACTATATTCATTCTTCCTTGTGCAGTTAAGAGGCATCACGATTTTGTAAAAAAAGTGTTAATCCAGAGTTGTTCCATGTGTGCAGGCCTATCTGAGTGTAATCATTATCTACCTTTATGCACATGATTATTAGCAAGCTCAGAAATGCTACAATGATTGCTCAGAGTAAGTTATGTGTTGGTGATTGACTGGTATTGCATTGCCATATAACATATTTTGTGTTATGTTGGTTGTACTAAATGACCTTCCTTTCCTCCTTTACTGTCTTGCAGGGTTCAAGGTTTCCTGAATAGTGACCAGAATCGATGTGCAATGAAACTGTTGTCTGCTTATGAGGAAGGTGATGCTGAAGAAATCAAGCGTGCTGCTCAATCAAGTGCCATTAATCACCTTGACCATGTGGTATGTCTTTCAAGATCCATAGTTAAAAGGCTATTGATTATATGAGAAGATGACCTATGATGGTGCATGTGCTTAGAATGGTAAAGTAAGGCCTCTCCTAATGGATAGGTGCTTAGAGCAAGTGCTTAGTGTGCGAGGAGGCTTAGGAATTGAACTCCCAATGCATAGTTGCCTAGTTTGTTGTCGCTAAGGGCCATTTAGTTAGCTGTAGGATCTTATGAATGGATCGAAATATACACAGGGCCTTGTGCCTGGATTCATTTATTTCTGAGGACACCAAAGTTTTCTCTCCTTCAATTGCCTCATCTGCTTTTTGCCTATGTGGTATAGTTAGCACCAGTACATGGGAGGGCATTGGGAGGGCGCACTAAGTGCTGAGGCATCATACGCTAGACATGTTACTGAGAATGTTCCTTTTAATTAAGATATATTCTTCAGATTCTTCCATTCTTATTGTGCCAGTCTTGTGTGCTTCAACAGTAATCTCAGGATAAGTTTAATTTTCTTATCGAACTAGTACAAGATCGTCCCATCTTCACTCGGACTGACGTGATCGATCGCTGCACGTAATTCGGCTTGCAAGGAAGCTACCAACAACAGGTGACCTGCAGGCCATCAAGAAAGATGAAGGAGGCGACGGGGATTCCTTGGACGAGGATGACGTAACTTGATCCCAAACGTGCCCAGCGAGATGCAGAGAGAACCACAATCAACTCGCACTATGCCGTTGATTTTTTTTCTTTTCAAAAAGGGGACTCCCCGGCCTCTGCATCAGAACGATGCATACGGTCATATTTATAAATAAAATAGGTTCAACAAGGTCTTAAAGTCATGAAACAAAATAAAGGCTAGCTCACAGAGAGCTGCAACGCCAAATATAAAAAGGCCATAGAGCCACAACTGGCTGGCATAATAAAGATAGGAAAACTAATCGTCTATCATATTACATGACCGCCATCCAAACTGGTTGAACATATCCCGCGCTACCATCTCCCACCAAACAGATCCAGTAACCAAACGCTCCCTGGCCTCCGTCGGAGTGAGTAAAGACCACATACGGATCAGCGTCGTAGCTTGGAATAAAACCTGCAAAAAATAAATAGTTGTTGTTCTGTTAAAAGCCAAATCATTTCTGCAATTCCAAATTGCCCATAACAACGCACATACTCCTACATGAATGTGTCTAGCTGTATCGGACTCTATCCCATCAAGCCACGTTCCAAATAACGTACTGACCGAACTCGGAGGAGTATGTTAAAGGCAATTTGCACGGTGCACCATAAAATTCTCGCCAACGGGCACTCAAAGAAGAGGTGCTTAATGGTCTCGTCCCGATCACAGAAACTACACCTAGTAGATCCTGTCCAATTGCCCTTAACCAAGTTGTCCTTTGTTAAAATGACTTGTCTATTTACAAACCACATAAACACTTTAATTTTCAAAGGAACTTTTACTTTTCAAACATGTTTGGAACTAGGAATGACACTCGAGTTAATAACATCGATGTACATTGACTTAACCGTAAATTGTCCAGACCTAGTAAGTTTCCAACACAACTGATCGGGCTGATGAGCTAGCTGAACCTCCATCAGTCTACTCACCAAATGAAGCCATGCTTCCCATCTATCACCAACAAGCACCCTCCAAAACTGGATATTAAGAGGAATGGACTGCATAATCGTTGCAACTAGCGCATCACGTCGCTGAACAATATGATACAGGGACGGGTACTGGAGCGCCAATGGTGCAACACCAAGCCAAGTATCCTCCTAGAAACGGGTATTGTCGCCATCACCGACTATAAACTTTGTTCTATTAAAGAAGGCTGCCTTAACTCTCATAAGCCCCTTCCAAAACGGCGAATCAGTTTGTCTCACTGTCACCTATGACAAAGTATTGGACTGCAGATACTTGTTATGGAGAATCTGCGCCCATGTTGCGTCAGTCTCAACTGATAGCTTATACAGCCACTTACTGAGCAGGCATCTATTCTTGACCTCAAAATTCTCAATACCCAGACCCCCTTGGTCCTTTGGTCTACAAATGATATCCTACTTGGCGAGTCGATACTTTCTCTTTAGTTCATCACTCTGCCAAAAAAATCTTGATCGGTAGAAGTCCAGCCTTTTCCTAACCCCAACTGGAACTTCAAAGAAAGATAGTAGGAACATCGGCATACTCGTGAGCACCGAATTAATAAGAATAAACCGGCCTTCATAAGACATAAGTTTGCCCTTCCAGCAACTAAGTTTCTTCTCGTACCGATCTTCGATGCATTTCAACTCTCTGTTTGTTAGCTTACGATGGTGAATGGGTATACCTAGGTAAGTAAAATGTAAAGCCCCTAATTCACATCCAAACAAATGCCTATAAGCCTCTTGTTCCTCCTTGGCTCTACCAAACCAGAACAACTCGCTTTTATGAAAGTTAATCTTTAATCCGGTCAATTGTTCAAATAAGCATAACACCAGCTTCATATTTCTCGCTTTTGCCAAGTCATGCTCCATAAAGATGATTGTATCATCAGTGTACTGTAGAATGGACACACCCCCATCAACTAGGTGAGGCACCAAGCCACCCACCTGACCGGCCTCCTTTGCCCTACCTATGAGAATTGCCAACATGTCAACCACAATGTTGAACAAAATAGGGGACATTGGATCGCCTTGCCTCATGCCTTTGTGTGTCTGGAAATAATGACCTATATCGTCATTCACTTTAATTCCAACATTACCTTTTTGCATAAAGGATTCTACCTGGCGTCGCCAAGCTTCATCAAAACCCTTCATGCATAAGGCCTGTTGAAGGAAGGGCCATTTGACTTTGTCGTACGCTTTCTTGAAATCCACTTTGAAAACAACCCCATCCAGCTTTTTTGTGTGGATTTCATGGAGCTTTTCATGAAGGACCACAACCCCTTCAAGGATGTTCCTGTCCGGCATGAAAGCAGTTTGGGTAGGCTGCACCACAACATGCGCGATCTGTGTGAGCCTATTAGTCCCACCCTTGGTGAAAATTTTGAAACTAACATTAAGAAGACAGATGGGCCTGAATTGCTCAATTCTCACAGCCTCTATTTTCTTAGGAAGAAGGGTTATCGTTCCAAAATTCAGCTGAAAAAAGCTGAAGCTGCCCAGAGAAGAGGTCATTGAACAAACGCAACATACCCCCTTTAATGATATGCCAGCACTTTTTATAAAACTCCGCTGGAAATCCATCGGGGCCCGGAGCCTTGTTATTTTTCATTTGCGAAATGGCCTCAAACACCTCTTTCTCAGAGAAAGGAGCCGCAAGAATATCATTCTCCACCGCTGTGAGTTGAGGAACATCCTCAATCCTGGACTCATCCAAAGACACACAGTTCTCTTCTGGAGGGCCAAACAACTGCTTGTAATACTCTGTAATGTACAGTTTTAGGTTTTCCTGTCCTAAAATTGTTCCTTCATCTTGCTCAAGCTGAAAGATCCTCTTCTTTCTATGTTTACCATTAGCGATCACGTGAGAGAATTGAGTGTTCGCATCCCCCTGGACTACTCGCTGGACCTTGGCCCGCAACGTCCACTTCAATTCCTCTTCTCGAAGAAGTTCTTTCAGCCTCATCTCCGCGTCAAGCTTGGCATGAAGCTCCGCGGCTGGCAGCACCGTGGTTTCCGCTTTTACATCTAGGGAATGAATAAGGGAATGGAGCCTTTCCTTTTTGACCTTATAAATCTCGCTAAGATGCTTGGCCCACCCACGCAGGAAACTCCTCAAATGCCTAATCTTATTCTGCCAGCACTGAAGTGCAGTCTTCCCTCCTGAATCCTTAGCCCACTCTCTGGCCACGAGATCAAGGAATCCTTCTTGTTCAAACCAAGCTAGCTCAAAGGAGAACGCGTTTTTGTTTCCTAGGTGGGTGGCCTCACCAGAGTCCACAAATAACGGTGTGTGGTCAGAAATTCCACGGGACAAAGCCTGGACTATTACTAGCGGGAACTTCTGTTCCCAATCGACACTAGCCAACACTCGATCCAACTTCTCATACGTCGGATTTGGCAGCGC
The DNA here is from genome assembly GCF_018294505.1 of Triticum aestivum. Classification (NCBI taxonomy): domain Eukaryota; kingdom Viridiplantae; phylum Streptophyta; class Magnoliopsida; order Poales; family Poaceae; genus Triticum; species Triticum aestivum. Next base: position 688,604,201 of record NC_057798.1, on the reverse strand, counting down.
GTTAGCCCAGGTGAATTTTCTACCCGAGAGCTCAATTTTTCTCAGGTCCAGACTTTCAATGATAGTATTGAACATGAACGACCATCCGCCGTCAAAGTTATCATTGTTCTTATCCTCACGCCTTCTAATTATATTAAAATCACCCTCATCAGGATAGGAAGCTGCTCGAAACCGCAAATCCGAACGAGATCAGCCAAGAACTCAGGCTTGAGTTCAGGCTGTGCGACACCATATACCGCAACCAAAGCCCAATTAAACCCATCTTCCTTCGAACACACCCAAAACTTGACTACAAAGTCACCCATAACCACACTTCGAACCTCTCACTACTAGGAAAAGGGCTATAGATAGGATTGATTCTAATGGCGCACCGTGGAAACAGTGCGCCACTACTATATACTAATGGCGCACCTATTTGTGATACGCCATTACTGTGGAAGACACTAATGGCGCACCGTAAACAGGGTGCGCCACTAGTATGAATTATTTTTTTTTCCATTTTCCCATATATACTAATGGCGCATCGGGTCCATAATGCGCCACTACTATCTATAACTGCTAATGGCGCAACAAGCAGGCAGTGCGCCATTACTGTAAATTTTGTTTTATTCTTTTTATTCTTTAATTTTTTTTACTATTTTTATAAAAAATATTACTGTTATAATTTAAACAAGTTTGAACATATTTAAACACAAATAAATATAAAAAACAGCATTTAAAATGCATAAAAAATATTACTGTTATGATTTAAACAAGTTTAAACATATTTAAACACAAATAAATATAAAAAACACCATTTAAAATGCATAAAAAAATATTGGGGATCCTGGGAATCGAACCCAGGACCTCCTGGTGTGTGTGCTGCATGCTAACCAGTCGGGCTAGTGTGTGGGTTCTATTGTAGATAGGGTTGGGTTGTAGATATGGCTACTAGGCTAGGTTAAAACAAAATTCTAATGGCGCACCGAGGGGTGGTGCGCCATTAGAACAGTCGTACTTATGGTGCACCTGCGTGTGGTGCGCCATTAGATCCCTCTCCCCAGTTCACCTGTTCCCCTCTCACTGTTGCCTCCCTCCCTCCCTCGCCAGATCCACTCGACCCAACCGTACGCCGCCGCTCCCTTGCTCCGCCCCCTCCGTCCGTCGCGCCTACACGACGTCGGTGCCGCCGCCGCCGCTGTGGTCTTGCGCTGCCCCGACGCCGCCGCCCCGACCCCCGCAGGAGTCCACCCCCGCCGCCCCCGCGCCCCCCGAACGGGATCGGCCGAGCGCGCGCCGCCCGCTCCTCTCCTCTCCTCCTCCCTCCGACGAGCGAGGGCCTCCTCCATCCCCTGCAGCAGACGACGAGCGCGGCCCCGACGTGCCCACCCGGCCTGCCCCTGCCATCCTCCGCCACCGGCCCCTGCTCTCCTTCGACCGCGGTGAGCGAGGACCCGGACGAGCTCGGACCCCGACCCCGACCCCTTCGCCGACCCTGACTCCGACCCCTCCGGCGACCAGGTACCTCTCCTCCTTCCTCCTTCCTCCCTCTCTCCACCATTCCCCATTCCTTCCAACCGATGCTCCAAAAGGAATTTCAAGACAGAAAGCACATGCTCCAAAAGTTAGGGTTCACGATTCAAATTGCACTGCATTTTTGTACTGCATTTTTTGTAACTATATAGGAGAATCAGAGTTCCTGCTACTTTTGTTTGTTTTCTTTTTGAAACTGTGCTATCTTTTCATTAGAGATGGGATGTTTCTACTTTCTAGCGGTGAACATGAGAAGGTTGTGTTAGTTGCTCAGCCTGGGATAGGAAAATAGACCGTGAACTTTCTGAGATGGTAAAATAGATGAGGGCATTGTTCTCCAGGGAAGGTGCAATGGATGTGATTGAAGATTCAGTTCGGTTGTTCCATTAATGATGTCTAGGCAGAATGCTTAATAAGTTTCATCTTGCGGCAAACAACAAGAACTGCAGGACTGCCCTGTTGCTAGGTAGTAGTAGAGTACATGCGCTTGCAAGTTCCAACTAGTTGCTTCAGGGATTGAGTTAATTCATAGATGTTGACCTTCATCCAGTGGCATATAGATTGGAACAACTGAGTTCTGTTTCTTGTTATTTTAGATTATACTGTGGATTTGATTTATTATCTGCAAAGTGATAAATTTTGAATTTGAACTAATTCAGATTCTCCTATGAAGAAGGCCAGGCCTCGGAAATTGGTTAGTTTGAAGGCCAGGCCCCTTATAATGATGCTTTTCTCTAGAAAAAATGATCCTGGATTTTTTTATGTAATTCTTTGTGGTATTAAGATGGAAACCTGGGATACTATTTTTGCTAGGAGATGGTGTTATATTAAGATGCATATATTGTTATGTTACGCAAATTGTATCATCTTGCCACTTAAGTCAGCCTTCCCTTTAAGCAGAAAATTCAGTTAGGAGCTACTGTTAGGAGATACTGTCAAAAACTTGAGCTACTGTCAAAAAATTCAGTTATGGCATCTAGAATTATGTCAGTTTTGTTTTGTAACTAGAAGACCAAAGTGTTAGGAATTCTGTCCAAACTATAGTTTTCAGTATTCTGTCCAAACTGAAAACTGTTAAAAAGCATGATCTTTCTTGGATTTCTGTAATGATGATGATGATGGAACACATGGTCTTGGATTTCTGTAATGATGATGGAACATTATAAAGCATTGTACTCCAGTGTGTATGAAGGATACAAAAAATTTAGCAACTTCTTTGATTTTATAAAGTTGTTCTTATATGGGTGAAACTTCACTTGTTTTTAGGCTAGTGCAGGGTGTTGCTTTATTGTGAAGCCTCTGAATTACTTGTGATCACATTGAGAAAGACTTGCTAGTTTGTTGGGTTTTGTCTCCGACCATTGTGTCGTGATGAATTTGCAGGTACCCCGAGAGGCCCTTGAGTTTGCCGGAATGTTGATTAACTTCCGTTCTGGCAAATTCGGGCACTCCATATGTCCTATTTTCAGCAAAGGTCATGCTGAAATTTTCCGTGAATTTTAGCATGACTTTGCTAAAAATAGGACATATGGGGTACTTGCGACTAATGCCTGTTATCATGCATGGGTACTAATTGGTCTCTTCTGCTGCTTATCAGAGATGGCGGGAAGCAGCCACCACCGATCTGCGACACCGCAGTACGAGTTGGATGCTTCCGAGTTCTTCACTATCATACTTGACGCTTCAGTATCATCCATGACGCTGGTATATAAAATGAGAGATCTCCCCTTCACCCATCTCATTATGATATCTGTTGTTTGCTACATCACTCATTTTCCCAAACTGCAGAGGCTGCCTGACAGTTTTATGAACATGCTGATGGGTGAAGATCCGCCAAATAATGTGAAGCTGCGACAGGCCGGCAGCGGGTTTCGCAGGCAGTGGAATGTGCAGTTGGCGATCAAGAAGGGACACATGTACTTGTCTCGTGGGTGGGAGAAGTTCTACCGTGCCTACGACCTGCAGCTGGGGTACTTCCTTGTCTTCAGGTACGACGACGACGCCAACATGCTCATCGTGAAGGTGTACAACAAGACTATGTGTCGCATGCGCTACGCTGCCGATGATGATGCCGATATGTACGTTCTGCCTCTTCTTATTCCTCTACATTTGGCTTTGTCTCACATCGATTGTTAACCGTCATTGTTGCATTTTGGACAGGTAGGAGCAGCAGCAGCGACACTGGCTACAGCCAAAGCAGCAGCGACTATGGCTGTAGCGAAAGCAGCAGCGATTCTGGCTGTAGCGAAAGCAGCAGCGATTCTGGCACCAGCATAGACAACAACAAGGATGATCCGGACTGGAGTGCGGGAGAAGAGGAGCAGAGTGAGGATGAGGAGCTGCATGATGACGATGGGCATCAGGCTGAGGATGACCTAGTGCTGGTGGTGGCTGACCAAGGGCAAGAGATGGTGGTGGCTGACCATGGGCAAGAGATGGAGGTGGCTGAGGATGACCTAGCGATGGTCGTGCCTGAAGGTGGCCTCGCGATGGTGGTGGTGCCTGACAATGACCACGCACCGGTGGTGGCGCCGGCGATCCCACAGCTGGGCGACATGACCACGCCAATTGTGGTAGAAGACTACATCCCACTACCTCCACTGCCTCCACCGCCTCGCCGCTCTAGGCGCATCAGGGAGATGAAGGAGAAGAAGGAGAAGAACTTCCTACTTTGTCAGGTATGTCAGATCTCCTATAGGTTAGCTATCCAAAATGATATATATATATACATACATACATACATATATATATATATATATATATATATATATATATATATATATATATATATATATATACTTAGTTACCTATGTTATCTCTAATATGCTTAGTTTCCTATAGGTTAGCTTCATTTTACCTAAGTTGGCTCTAATATACTAACTTAGAGCTTATATGCTTAGTTTCCTATAGGTTAGCTCCAAAATAACTTATGTTAGCACAAAATGATCAAGTTTACATAATAAGCTTATAGTCTTTTTCTTATTCTTCTTCTTTTCCAAAATGACATAGGTTAGCTTCATTTTACCTAAGTTGGCTCTAATATACTAACTTAGACCTTATATGCTTAGTTTCCTATAGGTTAGCTCCAAAATAACTTATGTTAGCACAAAATGATCAAGTTTACATAATAAGCTTATAGTCTTCTTCTTATTCTTCTTCTTTTCCAAAACTCTTCTTATTCTTCTTCTAGTGTTCTTCCTCTTCTAGTATTCTTCTAGTCTTCTTGTTTTTCTTCTTCTAACTTCTTGTTTATCATTTTGCAGATTTGATTTAATTGACGGAAGCATGCGTGGATGGAGTGCTTCTTTTCCATTTGTGTTTTTATTTTGTATCAATGTGAAACTTTTGTGAATTGATGGATAACGGTGTTGGATGAACAATGTGAAACTTTTGTAACGACGGAACTATGTGTTGGCTATGTATGTATATATGATGAAACTTGTGTGTTGGATATGATTGCTATATGGATGCTTGTTATATATATATATATGTTGAATATCTCATATGTGAAATAGTGACCTGAGATTAAGAAGAAAAGAATTAAAAAAGTTGTTACTAATGGCGCACTACCATGTGCTGCGCTATAAGTATAGCAGATAATAGTGGCGCACTGTGGGCTATACTAATGACGCACTACGTGGTGCGCCATTAGAACACCAGATACTAATGGCGCACATGTGGTGCGCCATTAGAATTTAATTCTAATGGCGTGATGCCAGTGGCGCACCAGTAGTGCGCCATTAGAAGGCAAATTCGGTGCGCCACTAGCATGCCTTTTCCTAGTAGTGTCTAGCGCTTCGCATCTAACGCCGAGTAAGATTCCACCCGATCTCCCTCTCGGTGGCAGGCAATGCCAATCAAAATTAATACCTCCCGACAAAGTATTTAGAAATTGTGGCGCAAAATTATCTCTACCAGTCTCCGATAGAGCGATAAAATCTAAACGATGCTCGACAGACGCCTCAGCAAGAAATCTTCTTTTAACCAAGTCCTTTAGACCTCTGCTATTCCAAAAGATTCTTTTCATAGTTCATCATGGAAATTTTTAGCCGTACGAATCCTAGCACTCCTACGCACTGCGGACACCGGGTCCACCTTCCGTTTCCACTTGCGTTTAGAGACATTTTGACTCTGCAACTGGTCCTCACAACCAGTCTCAAAAGGTCTAGCCATAACCATCTCAGTAGAATCATCCTCTACTTCCGCCTCAGGAATGGCCGGCATAAGATCCGCACAAAAATTATCGAGAACCCTGACCCCCAGCGCATCAACCTCGGAATCACTCATGGGTCTAACCGCCGCAATATTACGAATCATCTCTAAGGCCCGCTCAGCCTCTAGATCCAGAAAATCATTAACAGAATTAGAGATTTCGGTGACATTACTACCTAGTGAAACTCCTAATTGATTTGCATTTTCAACAATCTCATCATTGGAAAAATGCAGAATGAAATTAGAAGTATTGACCGACATACCAGTAGTGACCTTAATGTCACGGAGCTTTGCCGCCCTCATGGCGCACCGCTGCTGAATGTCGTCCACATCCTGCTGAGTCTGGAGACGGCCACTCACCCGTCGCCCCTCAGACATCGGAACTATGCCATTGATAAAGAGGAAATGTTGTAAAAACACATTTTGAATTGCATAGAAACTTGTAGGCTGCATCTGTATCATGCATCGCGATCCCCTTATTTCCGTTGTTTTGGATCAGTGCGCATACACCCTACACCTGTACTGCTGGTTTGCTGTTGCGACATTCTTATTTGTTCGATTACCCGGACAGTGTTATGTTATCTGCATATACACCAGCATATGTTGAAGTACAAATGGATTCCGCAGGTCTGGATTTATATCGAACGTATTAATTAGTAGTGCGACCTGCGCGTTTGCGTGGCTAGATGCCATATTTTTTGAACTATCATTTAGAGTAACCAACAAATATGTTTTGCAGAAACATAATTATGCTTTTGTATAGACATGGCTTACTGCCCTTTGTATTGTGTTCTTGGCAAAGACTGTCAACGGAAGATCGATAGTTTTGCCCTTCGGCTAATTATGTAAACTTTTGGACTGATCTTGGCCTTTTCTTCTTCTACTCACCACCCTCGCTTAGTGCTGTCTATCTTCCGGGAGCTCCAGGAAGATGATGCCATATTATTTGTCAAAAATATCAAAACGGTGTATGATTTCTAAAAATTAATAAAAAATATATTATTTAACATAAATATCCAAAATATGAATTTCCCTAGCTAGCGATCGAACTCCAGCCCTCCCGCTCCTGAGCGCATGTAGCTAGCCACGGCAGAGGACGACCGTTGTTCTCTAGTCCACAACCCGAAATATTCAAGAACTAATATCGGCGCCAGAATTCTGAAACATTTTTTGAAAATTCTAAATGCGAACATTTTTGTACTGTAGCGTATGGACTGTAGCTTCCTTTTTAAATTCCGAACAATTTTTCAAATTTGCGAAAATATTCTGAATTTATGAACAAAAATTGAAACAGGAACATTTTTTGAACTTCTGAACAAATTTTGAATAGCAAGAACATTTTTTGAATTTTCGAACAAAATTTTAAAACAGGAACATTTTACGTAAAAGCACGAACATTTTTATAAATTGTGAACCAAAATTGAAAACAGGAACATTTTTCTAACTTCTAAACAATTTTTGAATAGCAAGAACATTTTTTAAATTCTCAAACAATTTTTGAATTTCTGAAGAAATTTTAAACGGGAACATTTTTCATAAAAGCACGAACACTTTTTTAATTTCTGAACCAAAATTGAAAGCAGGAAAAAAAAATTCAAACTTCTGCACTTTGAAAAAGCACAAGAGTTTTTTAAAAAGCAAACATTTTTTGAAATTCTGAACAAGATTCAAAAGTGGATTTTTTTGAATTTACAAACATTTTTCAAAAAACACAAACATTTTTAGAAAAATAAAATTAAAACGAAAAAGGAAAAATGAAAAAGAAAAAAAAGAAAAAGAAAAAGGAAAAAGGAGAGGAAAAAAGAAACATCAAAAAAGAAAAAAAAAGAAAAGAAAACAGAAAAGGAAGAAATAAAAAGGAAAATAGAAAACCAGCTTAAGGAACCTTGAAGGTTCCCAAAACCGATAAAAACCGGCTGGGAAACTTCTAGAAAGTTCCCAAAACCGAAACTGCCTACAGTGGGAGATGGGCCGGCCCAGCTGATCTCTCCCCTATAGGTTCGACATTTTGAAGCAACGAGCGTCCAATAGGAATTTCCCTATCTTCCTGCTAATAATTTTAGATGTGGTTTTAGTAAGGAGTAAATCTAAACAGTGAATGCTCATGCTTGAGGTTAGCCCATCTCTTAATTCAACCGCCTTTTCGTTGGCTATATCGATATTGTCTACAGAAGAGCCATAGTATTGGGGTCTTTAACTAATTGTACAATCGATGGTATTTTGGACGGATCTTGGTATTTTCCATTTCTAATCATATTCTCATATTCGTGTCTATCTTCCCCCTAATAAGTTTTTGATGAATTTTTAATAAGGATTAAATCTAAATTTGTGAAAGGTTGTACTCGAGATTAGTCCATCTCTTCATTCAACTACCTTTTCATTGGCAATATAATGATGGTGTTTACAGTTGATGCATGTCATGTCTCCGAGATGGTTCATATATTAATGGTGCCTTTGTTGAACTATTATCTACATATATTGCCAGAAATTGCGTGAACACACAACCTCTCTCTACGAATTGTCCGTTTCACTTTTCACTGTATAGAAATTAATAAATGATTCTAGCTTATACTGGTCGGGAAGTATATGTATAATATTATTGCTATGGTTTCTAATCTATTTTTTTTAGCTATTTATATACTTTATTTAAATACATGAAAATCAAATTGTCAATTTTGTGTTGTTTATTATTTCAAATTTAACGGTCAAAATACAGTATTAAAAATTGATCTAGATAGTTGTCGTTTTGTATCTTGTCCATCCCGCGGGCCAACTGATTTCACTCATCAGAAATGTCTATGCTTTTGCATGTGTGATGTCCATACTAGGTGTGTATGCTGAATTCGGTTTTTCCAAGCAATTTTCTTTTTGGATGTACTCCCTCCGTCCGAAAATACTTGTCGTGGAATTGGATATAAATGAATGTATCTAGAATTAAAATACATTTAGATACATCCATTCCTCGGACAAGTACAGACTGCCCTCTGATTTTCTTTTCTTTACAGCGGGACTGCTACCTGTTTCTATATACAAAATCTATTTGACGAATCAGACTGCCCTCCAATACTTTTTCACAGCCGTACTACTACCTTATTTTGTCCTAAATAGCCCCCTTTTTCACAGCTGTACTACTATGTTATTTTGTCCCAACAGGCCTTTTTCTCTTTAGATGCAAGATCTTTTTTTTAGTGTGTACGCTGTAAATATTTTTAGAGCCCGTATACCAATCAGACTACCATCTGTTTCTTCTTTTTCTTTACAGCCAGACTGCTACCTTATTCTATACGAATCTATTTGTGTTGGAATCGGACTGCCCACCAACATTTTCTTCACGGGCGAACTACTACCGTACTGTGTCCTAATAGGCCTTTCCTTTGATAACCATAGGTCTTTGTTTGTTACCTTGTATAAACAGCGTGGTAATTAAATATTTTTATGTTGTTCAGTTTAATAATTCAATGAGATCCAATTGGCCAGTCTTACTAAAGGATGACAATTTTACCTATGGGTACGGGTATACCGTATCCGCATGGGCAGGGTATTAGCACAATTTTATACCCACATATAGTACCTATACCCCACCAGTTAAGTTATGGCCAGGGCATGGGTATAGCCGTTTACCTATGGATATACCCATACCTTACCTGTTTATATACTAACATGTGAACTTTACCCGTGATTAACAAGTGCACCCGTGTTAAAGTTATGTCGTGAGCTTGTGAACCTATGTTAATGTTCTCATCAATTGTCAACTTGAATTGAGATAATTGTCATGTACTCATCTATCTGTTATTGAGTTGAGATCAATATTTTTTTGTCAAATGTGTTATAGATGAATGCAAAATTGTGAATAACATGGGTACTATTTGATCTACCCGTTGGATACCCAACGGGCATGGCCGCATGGGTAACCGTCGGGTACGGGTATTAGTAGAAATTTTTTACCCATTGACTACGTGGGTATGGGTATGGTATTGTTCTACCCGCCCTATACCCTACCTATTGCCATCCTTCTCCTAAAAAAGTTTCAATCGGGCAAACTTTTTTTATTGCTAATGACGTAGGACCTGGCTGTGTCATGAGTTTTTATTTGACAAATCTCAACAGTTAAACATCTGAACTTTCTGTAGACAAATCTTAACCGTTCGTTTTCTATCGCTTTTATAAGTATATAATAGATGGAACAACTCTGGAAATTGGTGGGACTCGTGATCAATGCGACAAAGCAGTATACCAATGATGCCATCTGTTCATTGTCTATCCAAAAGAAGGCGATCACATCGACAAATCCTTTATTTATTCCGTTGATGATGCATGTAGCAGCACATCAAGGAAGTCGTTAAGTAGGGAAAACATACTTACGTGGACTGTAAGGAAATACATACGATAGTTTTAACTGAAAGGAAGTACAGACGACAGGATAGTTGGTACAGACGCTTGAGCGAAACGCCGGTGATTTTCTTCCGGCCGGTACGTGCTAGCAGCTTCAGCTTGCATGTAAGCCAGCACGTACGTACACCATAGACGATCATGGAGACTTGTTGGTGGCGGTGGATTTGGGAACGGGAGGGAGCCCAGGGAGCCCCGGCAGGCCAGGGAGCCCAGGGAGCCCAGGCAGCCCAGGGAGCCCAGGGAGAGGGAGGTCCACCGGCAGCCCGGGCACCAGAGCCTTCTTCTCGCCGACGCCACTAGCAGCACGGGCAGCAGCACCGGCGTCGCTGGACGCGAGCAGGACCAGCAGCAGGAGCGCGACGGCGAGGCGCTTTGCCATTGCTAACTTGGTCTGGGAGGTTCCGAGTTGCGGGCCACTGGGGAGATGTTGTTGTGTACTCCTAGTTGTGTTTGCGTGAGCTTAGTTGGGATTAGCATGGTGCGACGCTGCTTTTTATAGGCGGCGAGCTTTGGTGGCGCTTCCGCGCAGGTGCACTGGGTGTCACGGCAGTGCGTCGTCGACGCAGGGGCGTGTGTGGAGAGGGCAAACAAATCAGCTGCCGTCGATCGCTACTGTATATAGGAACGGGTGTGCCGTTGAAGGAACGAAGCCCATTGATATATTTTTTTAAAAAAATCGGGAGCTTATTAGGTGGGATCTGGAGAACTCACTAGGAGTAGATGATTTCCATGAAGGTCGGCGAGATATTTCTAGACCGAACTTTTTTTTTCCAATAAAGAGCGCTTTTATTACGTCAAAAAGTAGCATCAAGAGGATACAAAGTATTATGAGTAATACCCGGTTTCTGTATAACTAAGATGCACACAACTAATCACCTAAAGGCTGATAAAAATAAAGAAAAAAACGACAAATGGGCGACAGTAGTCCTATAGACCGATACTATGCCTATGTCGAAAAGGGTGGTGGACTGATCCGGAGATTATGCTGACATCCATGTTGGGTAAAAATCTCCGTAGCCACCTGCTCCAACCGCATACACACCGCCTTGAACAACGGTTGGTACTCCACTCGTCATAGCGTAGACCACGTATAAAGCGAGTGTGTACAACGGAAAATAACCTGCAAAGGAGAAGCATTTTTGTTATTGAAAACCAATCATTTCTACATAGCCAAAGCGACCATAGCAAGGCATACACTCCCACCCTTATTAGCATTTTCAACCTATTTGGAATACCATCCAACCAATGACCAAAAATATTGACGGCACTTGTGGGCGGATATAAATTTGACGCTATTTGGATGATTGACCACGTAGAACGTGCAAACTTGCATTGGAAAAAAAGGTGTTTGATTGTCTCTTCATGAGTGCAAAAACAACACTTCTTACTCCCTGGCCAGTTACGCTGTGCGAGGTTGTCTTTGTTAGAACAACTCCCCTACGAAGATACCACATGAAGATTTTAACTTTTAATGGAATCTTTGACTTCCAGATTTTCTTATTATTACTCACTGGTACCTCAGAATACGTGAGCGCATGGTACATAGAGTCTACTGTGAAAGACCCCGATGCAGTAAGGTTCTAGCAAAACACAGCCCGGCCTTGTGTCAAATTGATCAAATCCAGACGGGATAAAAGATTATGCCATGACGTAAGACGGAGGCCAATCAAATCCCACCTAAACGAACTATTGCGCGGGAATGAACTGAGCACCTGTGCAATAGTTTTATTATTATCGCGAGCGATGTTGTACAAGGTTGGATATTTTGTTCTTGGAGACTGGCATTGCCTATCAAGATGTCTTCCCAGAAACGAATCTCCAACCCATCCTTTATCACGAAAGACCCAAAGCGAAAGAGATGTTTCTTTGCTGCCATTAGGCCAGCCCCAAAGTGCGAGTCACCAGGTTTCCAATATGCCTGAGACACCGCATTTTGGCCTAGATACTTATTGCGCAACATGGTTTGCCAAACACCATCGTCAGTAAGAAGTTTAAACAACCACTTACTAAGTAGGGCGTCATTCTTGACTTCCAGGTCATGAATTCCAAGACCACCTTGGTCTTTTGGCTACAAACCACACTCCATTTGGCCAACCTGTATTTTTTCGTTTCACCATCTCCTTGCCAAAAGAATCTGGATCTAAAATAGTCCAGTCCTTGTAAGACCCTTTTTGGGAGTTGGAAGAAAGAGAGCATATAAAGAACAATATTTGTGAGGACAGAGTTAATCAAAAGCAGCCGTCCTCCAACTGAAAGCAATTTGCCTTTCCAACTGCTCAAACGTTTCTCTAGCCGCTCATCTACATGCTTCCACTCCGCAATGGTGAGACACCGACAATGAATCGGTATTCCCAGATATTTAATCTTGATCCATAAAACCTTGATCCATAAAACCATGGATGCCGAATAGAGTTAGAAGTTCAGGGCTATTTGTTTTTTGAATGTTAGCTTTAAAACTTCCACTAAGAGACCGTTTGGAATCTCTCCGCTCCATAACTCCGCTGCGGAGCGAAGCAACATCCAGTGGAATTTTGGCGAGCTACCAAATGGGTGCTCCGCTCCCTGGGGAAGGAGCGGAGTATTCCCGAACACAGCCTAAGATTCTGATGCATGGACTGAAAACTGTAGTCAATCCTGTTATTTTCCCTGTTCAATTGGATTTGTAGCCTCCTTTTTATTTTGGTTTTTGACTTTCAATCTTTATATCTTTTGAACCAAAAGTCTAAATTAAATTTCATTTAAGTATTCATGTTTCTGATGACGGGGGCTTTCAAACGAGATCCATTTTGAATAGCTTTTGATGAATTTCTAAATTTTGTCAAATTTCAACTTCCGAAACTTGGTACAAGCGACCGACAAAATCAAAAGTTTTAAAACCTCTGGCCGACAAAAATGTTTCATCTTCTGGAACATGGTATGAGTGAGCGATAAAATCGTAAATTGCATACCCTGCGACCGACAAAAAGAAAACAAAACTTAGAACTTACCATGCTCTCGTGCGGATCCAACGACTTTATGAATTGCGAGGCAATCGGGCGGCCGACATGGCTGGGAAGATGTGTGCCCCTGCAAATTTCCGTTCAAACTGCCTATATCAAAGACATATACGTAATGGAGGGGGTGATTATCTTTCATGAAGTCCTTAACACTATACATAAGGAGAAAATGAGTGCATTGCTTTTCAAAGTTGACTTTGATAAAACATATGATAAAATAAAATAGCCTTTTGTTTATAAAATGCTTTCTCTAAAATGATTCCCCGATTTATGGTGTGACTGGATCATGAGCTCTATGAGAAGGGTTTATGTTGGGATCAAAGTAAATGACTTTGTTGGTCCATATTTTCTAACCCATAAGGTTTTAAGATAGGGGGATTGATGCGGAGCATCCTTCCATCATCCCCATGGACTCTACATCAACACATTCAACCCCTCAAGGACCCATGATTCGAGCACGTGCAAGAGCTCTTGAAACCGAGGTGACATCACTCCTCTCACAATTCCCTTTCGATTCACATGATACATGGTTACTACCTCAAACGGAAACGCTATGCATACTCAGGTACCAAGGAGTCAACCATGAAGAAGCTAGGAAGTAAGGAGAACCGGAAGCGGAAGACATACATGAAGACGGAGAGGAAAAAGCACCAAGGACCAGGATGGCCGGACGATCCGGACGGCGACCCGGACGATCCGGACAGAGCCCGGACGATCCGGACCCCGACCCGGACGATCCGGCTAAATCAACCGAAGACTCCCGAAGCTCAAACCTGAAGCCGGATCATCCGGACCCCGTCCCGGATCATCCGGACCGCCAGCCGGACATCCGACCCTCCGCCGCCAACAGCCGGGCCTCCACCCGGACCATCCGGACCAGCCCGGATCATCCGGACCCTCGTCCGGATCATCCGGCCAGCGCCTGTGTGCGCGTGTTGGGCTGAGCCCATGTACCCCTTTGCCCCCAAGTCTATTTATAGGACCCCATCTCCTCACTTTGAGACTTAGCATTGGATTAGCTCATATTTGTGTGAGAGCCTTTGCTCATCCACTTGGATACTTCTCCTCGGAGATCACGACCTCTTCGGAGAAGATCCCCCAAGCAGATTCAAGACCCCTTCTAGGGAAGAACATCAAGGCCTCCTCTTGGAGAAGAACGGTTCCTTTGTATCCTTACCTTTGTTGACTTTGGATCTTGTGTATCTCTTATGTGTGTGGTGATCTAGCACTTGTGTGATCGATTCCTTGTTGGTTGAGTGATTCTCTCTCGTTTTCCCCCGTGTTTCCCTTTGTGCTTCCGCGTGTTCTTCGTGATTCCCCGTAGGATCCACTCCAAACGTGAAAGATCGACGCTATAGGGTTCCACCCTACATCATATGGTATCATGAGCCACGTTGATCACGTTTTGGAGCCCCTACCCCGTGATTTCTAGCTTGATTTTGTTGTTTTCGTCCTAAATCCGAAAATCCCCACCAAAAATAGCCCCAAATTTTTTTGTGATTTGTTGGTTTTGATGATGTTTTGTTGATTTTGATCCGTGGATTCGGTGTGTAACTCGTGGATCTTGATTTTCCCCACCTTCTCCCCCTCGAAATCCATCCAAAATCCGCGAAATCGTCGAATTTCTCGCCGTTTTCGAGTTCTTCCCGAGCAGTTCCCGATCGAGATTGACCTGCCTGGATCATCCGGACCCTGACCCGGATCATCCGGACGCGCCCGGATCATCCGGCTCCTGGCCCGGATCATCCGGCTTCCTCTGCCGAAACTGCAGTTCTGCAGTTCTCCATCACCACCACCTACGCCTACATACCTCCCCACTCCTACCACCACCACTTCCACCTGCCAAACCCCAGCAACACAACCTCCGTACTACCATTCGACTTTGGGTTCGACAATTTGAGTTGCGATTTCCGTGTCCTATTGTGTTTCGGCTATTTAGGTACGGTGAGACATCAACAACAAAAGCTCATTTTCGTCGACTACTCATCTTCGCTACGGACGGTAACTTCGATGACATCTTTGTCATACCTTGCAATTGCATTGATAACCATCATAGACCATCTTTTGCGTTGCTTACCCATCGAGACTAGCCATTGAGTATTGTCGGCAACGTGACTTGTGCACATTAGTAAGCATACTCCATATCATACATACCATCGTGGTGCATATCTCAGAATCAACTTGTGTGTCACAAAGTTGTCATCGCATACACAATTGTTATCTTGGTTCATGAAGTTTGCATAAGAAAAGAGCTCAAAAGAGAAAGAGCCAATCAAGCTTTTAAGCGAAGAGGAAAGATAAGCAAAGAGCTTATAGGCAAGAACCATAGCATCATACTACATTAAGATTGTCATATAAGATCATCTTGGATCATTGCACCGAAATACCATACATATAGCATACTTGGGATAGAGATCGTTGCATTTTTGCCTAGTAGGTTGTGCACAAGCTTCGTATCCGCCTATTGTGCAATCGTGCTAGCGTCTCTCTAGTATTGTGCAACAAGAGCATTTTCGTGGATTCCACATTTTGGCTCACTTTTGGTTTGCACAATCCCATTTATCTATTTGCGTGTGTGTTTCCGTGTACCACTACTTGCTTGGTCTACTTGTTGCATATGCGAATTTGCGAATCTTCTTCAACATTTTTGAGTCAAGCTAACGATTGCAATCAATTTTGTGCCACCATCCTAACCAAGCTCCACCAAAAGCTTTTACTTGTGTAGGTGTGAGAATCGACAAGGATCGGTACCAATAGTGCTATTTCATTATCCGCATTTGAGTGAACTTGATTCATCTTCAACTTCGGTCAAAGGTACATTGGTATTAGTTCTTCTCCTTCTACCACTCACAATTTGCTTGAAATGATGGATAGGCAAAGTACTTCTACCAACCCACTCTTCATCGAGCAAGACGATGACATGTCATCATACGTCACCAAGAGCCACCTCTTTGGCGCACAACGAGCGTTGCATCAAGAGCAACAAGCAATGAATGACCGCATCGACAACCTCGCCACCGACTTGCGACTCTCCGAGCAACGTACAAGAGACTACTTCGACAACAAGCTCGACGCGCACAAGCAAGAAAACGATGCAAGAATGGACGAGATCCGCACCTTGTTGGTGAACCGACCTCCTTCTACATCCTCATACTCAAGACGGAGCCACTCAAGTCGCCACTCCGACGACTCCTTCTCCGGCACAAGTACACCGTCATCAAACACTCTTCGACGATCCGCGCGTCAAGATCGTCATGCATCTCGCAACCCGCTACACGACAAGCATTCACAAGAGCAAGTCGATGAACAAGTTCCTCGTCCTCAATCAAACCAAGTAGCGTTTGCTCAAGCTCCAACATCTTCGTCGCCAACAAGAACAAGAACGAGCGCGCCTACATCAAGAGCAACAAGACGCCGAAGCTCAACGTCTTCAACAACAACAACGAGAAGCACAAGCTCTTGAGGCGGAACGTGCCCTTCAAGCATCAAGTCGAGCTATCGCCAACCGCAATCGCGAAAGGCGCAATCAAGAGGAAGCCCTTCGAGAAGAAATCCAAGAGAGGAATTACCATCCGCGTGCGCAACGTCAAGCCCCACAAGCTCCTTCACAAGCACGTCAAGCTCCTCCCCAACCTCAAGGTCAACAAGAGCAAGTTGATAATGGACTTCCTCCACGCCAAGAGCAACATGAGGATGATTACCCTCCACGTCAAGGGCGTCATCATCACCATCCCCCACAACACAATGAAGAGCAACGCTATGGCAAGCTCAAATTCACAATGCCCAAGTTCAATGGAAGCAATGACCCCGAAGAGTACCTCTCATGGGCATTGAAGGTCGACAAAATCTTTTGTTTGCACAACTTTGAGGAAGAGAAGAAGATCGCTATGGCTTCACTTGAGTTCCAAGACTATGTGCTCATATGGTGGGAACAAGTCCTTGAGCGCCGACAAGCAAGAGGTGAACCTCCAATCACCACTTGGGCTCAAATGAAGGATGTCATGCGAGCACGTTTTGTACCAACCTACTACAACCGCGATCTCTTCAAGAAGCTACAACTCCTCAAGCAAGGAACAAAGAGTGTTGAAGAATACTACAAGGAAATGGAGATTGCCATGATTCGAGCCAATGTCACGGAAGATGATGAGCAAACAATGGCACGATTCTTGAATGGACTCAATCATCCCATCAAGAAGATCGCCGACTTCCAACCCTACTCCAACCTCATTGAGCTCGTGCATCAAGCTACAAAGGCGGAACGTCAAGTGCAAGATGACTTCAAGTACGCCAAGTACTCCTCCAAGACACACGGCTTCTCCAACAACCAAGCTTCAACAACTACTCCAACTTCAACATCAACCAAGCCTTCTCCAAGCAACGACGACAAGTCAAGTTACAGGAAAACTTCCACAAGTTCAAGTCGTCTCCCTCCTACTACAAGCAACTTCAAGCCGCATGCTTCATCATCTACTCCAACCGATGAGACCGTCAAGACAAGCTCCTTCAAGTGTTTCACTTGCGACGGCCGAGGCCACAAGTCCTATGAATGCACCAACAAGCGCACCATGATCCTCAACGACGATGGCACCTACGACTCAATGAGTGAAGATGAAATGGAAGCTATTGAGCAAGTGGCCATGCACCGACGCGTCAACGAGGATGAAGATGATCAAGTCTTTTGTGATGAAGATACGAGCCCCGCTCTTGTTGTCTCCAAGGTCTTGACACTTCAACATCAACAAGAAGAAGACCAACGATGCCACATCTTCCACACAAAGGCCGGAATCAATGGACGATCCGTCAAGGTCATCATCGATGGAGGTAGTTGCCACAACTTGGCAAGCGAAGAACTATGCTCCAAGCTTCAATTGGTCAAGAAGAAGCACCCGCACCCATACAAGGTTCAATGGCTAAGTGACTCCGGCATTATACGAGTTGAGCATACGATCCAAGTATCCTTCAAAATAGGTGCATATGAGGACACTTTGGAGTGTGATGTGGTCCCAATGACCGTTTGCCACCTCCTCCTTGGTCGGCCATGGCAATTCGATCGTGGTGTCTTCCACAATGGGCGTACAAACCACTATAGCTTCAAGATGAAAGGAAAAGAATATGTCCTATGACCCATGTCTCCTAGTCAAGTGATAGCTGACAAACAAGCCACCAACCAAAGAGAGAAGAGTGAGAAAGTGAGCCACCAAAAAGTGAGTGAGAGCCACAAGCCAAACTTGAGCGCCTCTTCTCTTAGAGAGAAAAACCTCATACTATTTGCCACCAAAAGTGAGATGAGAGAAGTGTGTGAGAACCCATCAAGTGTGATACACTTTGTCCTTGTGTGCAAGGATGGAGAAACAAAAACTAACACCACTCACGAGCTACCTTTGGTGTTTCAATCTCTTTTGCAGGAATTTCAAGATATTTTCCCCGATGAGCTACCTCCGGGTCTACCTCCTCTACGAGGCATTGAGCATCGAATCGACCTCATCCCCGGAGCACCACTTCCAAACAAAGCTCCATACCGTGTCAATCCCGAAGAAACCAAGGAGATTCAACGGCAAGTACAACAACTAATCGACAACGGTCATGTACGTGAAAGCTTAAGCCCTTGTGCCGTTCCCGTTATTCTTGTGCCTAAGCCCGATGGAAGTTTCCGCTTGTGTTCTGATTGTAGACCTATAAATGCTATCACCGTGCGCTATAGGCATCCCATTCCTCGCTTAGATGATATGCTTGATGAACTTAGTGGAGCCAACTTTTTCTCAAAAATTGATCTTAAAAGTGGATATTATCAAATCCGCATTCATGAGGGTGATGAATGGAAAACTGCTTTAAAAACCAAATTTGGCTTATATGAGTGGTTGGTTATGCCTATGGGTTTGTCGGAAGCTCCCGGAACTTTTGTGCGTCTCATGCATCATGTACTTCGACCTTACATTGGAATCTTTGTTGAGGTTTATTTCGATGATATTCTTGTGTTTAGCAAAACCATGAAAGAGCATCTTGATCATGTTAAGCTTGTTTTGCAAACACTTCGAAAGGAAAGTCTTTATGCCAACTTGAAAAAAATGCACTTTTGGCGTTGACAAAGTGGTTTTCTTGGGTTTCGTCGTCTCTTCCAAGGGTGTCCATGTTGATGAAACTAAAATTGAAGCAATTAAAACTTGGCCCCAACCCACCAATTTGCAACAAGTGCGAAGTTTCCTTGGTCTTGCAGGTTTTTATCGTCGCTTTGTGAAAAACTTTAGCACTATTGCAGCTCCTTTGCATGCTTTGAGTAAGAAGAATACTCCTTTTGTTTGGGGAACTTTGCAATCAACCGCTTTTGATGAGCTCAAGTCTTTGCTTACTCATGCTCCGATTCTTGCTTTGCCCAACTTTGACAAAACTTTTGAGGTTCATTGTGATGCAACTGGTACCGGAATTGGCGGAGTTTTGATGCAAGAAAAAAGAGCCATTGCTTATTTTAGTGAAAAACTCTCCGGTGCTCAACTTAACTATCCCATATATGATAAAGAATTGTATGCTTTAGTGCGTGTCCTACATGTTTGGGAACATTATCTTAGACCTCATGAGTTTGTCATCCATACCGATCATGAAACGCTTAAGTACTTGAAAGGTCAAACTAAATTGAACAAGCATCATGCCAAATGGAGTGAATTTATTGAATCTTTCCCATATGTGATCAAGTACATTAAGGGTAAGGAAAATGTAGTTGCCGATGCACTTTCTCGCATATGCACGCTTGTCACCCAACTTGAGTTGAATGTTATTGGCTTTGAGCACATAAAAGATTTATATGCTAGTGATCCATCTTTTGCATCTCATTATGCTAAATGTTTGACGCATACATCTTGGGAACAATATTACATCAAGGATGGCTATCTTATGAGAGCTAACAAACTATGCATTCCCGAGTCTTCTCTTCGTTTGCTCCTTTTGCAAGAGGCTCATGGAGGCGGACTCATGGGACATTTTGGACGCGACAAGACCTTCGCCACGCTCTCCAAGAACTACTTTTGGCCAAAGATGTTTCGAGACGTCTCGCGCTTCACCACCCGATGCTCTACATGCCGCAAAGCTAAGTCAAAAGCTCAATCTCATGGTCTTTACATGGCTCTTCCTATTCCTTATCAACCTTGGGAAGACATTAGCATGGATTTTGTACTTGGTTTGCCTAGAACTCAAAATGGAAAGGATTTCGTGTTTGTTGTTGTGGACCGATTTTCTAAGATGGCACATTTCATTCCTTGCAACAAGGTAGACGATGCTTCACATATTGCAAATCTCTTTTGTAGGGAAATCTTGCGCCTCCATGGAGTACCAAAGACAATCGTCTTCGACCGCGACGTCAAGTTCTTGAGTTACTTTTGGAAGACCCTATGCGCCAAGCTCGGAATCAAGCTCTTGTTCTCATCCGCATACCATCCTCAAACCGACGGCCAAACGGAGGTGACGAACCGGACTCACTCCACTCTACTTCGCGTGTTGATCAAGAAGAACATCAAGGAGTGGGAAGCATGTCTACCCATCGCCGAGTACGCCTACAACCGTGCAAGACATTCGACGACCGGCAAGTCCCCCTTCGAGGTCGTCTACGGCTTCAACCCATTGTCCCCATTGGACATTCTACCTCTACCTCTACAAGAGCGTACCAACCTCGACGCAAGTGCCCGTGCAAGCTACATCAAGAAGATACATGAGGATACAAGAAACACCATCGAGCGCCAAGTACAACGACTAGAGACCAAGCTCAACATCAACAAACAACTAATGATCTTCAACATAGGCGATCTCGTGTGGCTACACCTTCGCAAGGAACGCTTCCCCAACGAACGCAAGTCCAAACTTCTACCTCGAGCCGATGGACCCTTCAAGGTGTTAGCACGCTACAACAACAACGCCTACAAGCTTGACATACCAAGCGACAAGTACAACGTGAGCGACACCTTCAACGTCAAAGACCTATCGCCTTTCCATGGTGATGAAGATCTTGATCCGAGGTCGGATCCTTTCGAAGGGAGGGGATATGATGCGGAGCATCCTTCCATCATCCCCATGGACTCTACATCAACACATCCAACCCCTCAAGGACCTATGACTCGAGCACGTGCAAGAGCTCTTGAAACCGAGGTGACATCACTCCTCTCACAATTCCCTTTCGATTCACAAGAGACATGGTTACTACCTCAAACGGAAACGCTATGCATACTCAGGTACCAAGGAGTCAACCATGAAGAAGCTAGGAAGCAAGGAGAACCGGAAGCGGAAGACATACATGAAGACGGAGAGGAAAAAGCACCAAGCACCAGGATGGCCGGACGATCCGGACGGCGACCTGGACGATCCGGACAGAGCCCGGACGATCCGGACCCCGACCCGAACGTTCTGGCTAAATCAACCGAAGACTCCCGAAGCTCAAACCTGAAGCCGGATCATCCGGACCCCGTCCCGGATCATCCGGACCCTGCCCGGACATCCGGACCGCCAGCCGGACATCCGACCCTCCGCCGCCAACAGCCGGGCCTCCAGCTCATCCGGGCCTCCACCCGGACCATCCGGACCAGCCCGGATCATCCGGACCCTCGTCCGGATCATCCGGCCAGCGCCTGTGTGCGCGTGTTGGGCTGAGCCCATGTACCCCTTCGCCCCCAAGTCTATTTATAGGACCCCATCTCCTCACTTTGAGACTTAGCATTGGATTAGCTCATATTTGTGTGAGAGCCTTTGCTCATCCACTTGGATACTTCTCCTCGGAGATCACGACCTCTTCGGAGAAGATCCTCCAAGCGGATTCAAGACCCCTTCTAGGGAAGAACATCAAGGCCTCCTCTTGGAGAAGAACGGTTCCTTTGTATCCTTACCTTTGTTGACTTTGGATCTCGTGTATCTCTTATGTGTGTGGTGATCTAGCACTTGTGTGATCGATTCCTTGTTGGTTGAGTGATTCTCTCTCGTTTTCCCCCGTGTTTCCCTTTGTGCTTCCGCGTGTTCTTCGTGATTCCCCGTAGGATCCACTCCAAACGTGAAAGATCGACGCTATAGGGTTCCACCCTACATCAGGGATTCTATGTCAGCTCTACTTTTTTACTTGATTGTTGATGCTCTGACCTTGATTATGGACAACACTAAACACCATGGAATAGTTAAAGGGGTTTTTGGATGGTGTTTTAGATGTTATGTTGATGATGCAATTTTTTTGGTTACCCGAGATATTGATATTGCAAGGAATCTTAAGTTTATCTTACGTGTTCACCCCTCCGCTCGACGCACGGCCACGCCGGAGCTGATTACTTAGGACATGTTTGGTTACCTGCATTAGGTCCAATCAGGCCTGCGCGGGAAGGATTTGGCCCATCTGATTGCTTGCATCTACTGTTGGGCTTGTATAGCACGGACTTTAAAGCACCTCTGGACATGCATCCCTCCTAACGCTCGATGTGGCCGTTTTTCACCAGCTAGGCCCGAGCGATGCAAGCGAGCGCACGTGGGTGGCTCTATGGATGCAGACTCGTTCGTTCTCATGCACAGGTGAGTTTGCACGTGGTTTGTTGGTTTAACTTCCAATCTTGTTCACTTATTAGTCCCTTCTAGTCTACACAATGATGCATCAAATCGAGATAAGCCCTACATAAAAAATATGCATATCGATGTTATGGTTCCATTTTTGCGATCAGTTCAAAGTTTCATCGACCGTAAATATTCAGTTTCGTGTTCATATTTGAAGCTATTTTGGATGAACTTTTTCAAATTCATCGCGCACGGTCGACCGTTTGAAATTTCCTTTGACCAGTAGTATATCTTATAGTTTCACACGACTTTCGTGTTTCGCGTTTTCTATTTCAATGATCGTAGACGATTAGATCTAACTTCTTCCTCGTGAAAAGTATATACACATATGTATAGTGTTAATGACACTCCTTAATCTCAGTCTCCTCTCTATTGTCTTGCTACACACGTGTCACCGCCGCGGGTCGCTCCTCTCGACCACCTCTCCCGCGTGCTGTTGCACTAGCGGCACCGCTGGCGTCGTTCCTCTCTACATTCTCTCCCATGTCCTGCTACACTGAAGCCATCGCCGGCATCATTCCTCTTGGCCTCCTCGCTCGTGTCTTACTACACTGGCGTCGCCGCCATCGCCGCTCTCTCTTGCGTGTTGTTGCACTAGCGCCATCGGCGGCGGCGTTTCTCTCAACCACCTCTCCCATGTCCTACTACACTCGCGCGGTCGTCGTTCCTCTCGGTCTCCATTTCGATGTCCTGGTACACTGAAGCCATCGCCGACGTCGTTCGTCTCGGCCTCCTCGCTCACGTCCTACTACACTGGCGCCGTCCTCATTGTCCTTCTTTTCGGCCTCTTCCTTCGCGTCCTACTACACCAAGGCCGCCATGGCACGCACACTGCATTTTTTTCTCCATTATCCTCTGCATCAATGTCCTCCTATTCTTTACTCCACACTGACTTTCTCGACGGCGGCGGTGCTAGCAACTAGTTCATTGCGCCTCCGATGGGATCGCTCGCCCGCCACTCCGTGCTCGTCCTGTCGGGTGGCGCCGTGACCGCCGCCCACCTTTGTCGCCGAGGCACCTCTAGTGTAACACCGTGTGTTATGTGTAGTTGTTAACTCTTAATCATATCCAGTGTATGTAACCAAACAACGTGCACTAGTATGAGCACAGCCAATATGAGCAACCAAACACAACGCGTAGAGGAGTTGCTATGAGGCAGGAACAGGGTATGCAGGCAACCAATCAACATGCATATGTTGATTTTTTACCTGCATATGGGCTCAACTGAGACAAGTATGCAAAGTGGCAAAAATCGATGCAGGTAACCAAATGCGCCCTTGTGCCACCAGCCGTCACCGTGTAGCTCGCCGAGGCGGGCATGCTCTGCAGCAGATGAGACGACAAACACACCTTGCTTGATTGGTTCCCGTCCTGGTGCGTCCGGTCATTGAGTCGACGGCAACATGGAGCTGCCGGCGCGCATGCTCGACAACAATCCTCTCTTCTACATAGGGCGTACGTGCTTCCTCTGTATACATGATTCCATCTCGGAGCTTCTCGCCGCCGTACGCGTCCAGGCCGGGCGGCACGTCGTCGGAGAAGACGACGACGCGAAGGGGTCGTAGCAGCGAGTAGCTAGGTTCAGACGTGCAATGATTCTAAAAAAAAAGGTTTAGACGTGCAATCGCTGCTTCCCTCCTCGATCCTGGCGCCGAGATCGATGCGTCACGGGTGGGCGGATGGCTTCGTTTTTCCGTGCTGACGTTCTGCAACTTTGGAATGAGTGCTCGATCAGTCCCTCGTAACAGTTGGCTACGCCAAGGTCCTCTCCACATAGGGAGTACTACATGCTGGAAACAATCCAAACTCCCGAGTCACCGTGAGACCCCGAGAGCTCGAGAAACGGAGAAAAAGAAGCTGTGTGATGTGATCGTGAGGCGAGCCGAGAAATGATCCAAGCTTGCGAGTGACTCGCGAGACAGTGAGAGGAGACGTGCATGCTTTGTGTCGTTTTTGATCTGTTTGAGTGATGTGCTCGGTAGATTCTACGGATTGTCGGCACTACGGCACCAAAACCTACTCCTAATATACAACCAGTAGATGCCATTTTGGTGTACGGGAGCACGGGTCCCAGCTGGCGCGTGAGAAAGGAAGTTAAGTGCGAAAGGGTTACTCTTTTTTTTTTGCGGAAGCAAAAGGGTTACTCTAATCATGAGCACAAATTCCCCCACATAAACATTAATTAAAAAACAAAAAAAATCATTATTTTTGTGAATGAACATCAACAAGTGTTCTAACATCCTGCAGTTCCCTGTGAAAATCCATCCATAGCGGTCCGTGCCAAAAAAAAAGAGTGCTCCAAATGTGTCTTTTTGAGTCGTGAATTTTGTTTTTTACAGGCTTCTGTGGATGTCTATTCTAGATGAAATTTTACAGATTGTTAGTGATGTATGTTCATCAACAAAAACAAGTAATTAGATTGCTGTTTTTTTCTTTGAATTTTGTTGTGCATGTGGGTGTATTTGAGCTCGGGAGCAGAAAATCCATGTGAGAATTATGTATACACCATAAAATAAACCTTTTTCCGCAACATCATAAAAGAGATCAATTTTGAAAGAAACTGACTGATGCAATAATTGTTTTTATCATGACCAGAAATTGGATACATTATCTTCAAGCACGCAAAATCGAAACTTGTGAGCTTCGCATAGATACCACAATCAGACATAACTCCTCCAGTTGGCGTGACCCAACTGGCGTGTGAGAAAGGAAGTTAAGTACGGAAGGGTTACCCCGCAAAAGAAAAGTACGGAAGGGTTACTTTAATAATGAGCACAAATTCCCTCACATAAACATTAATTAAAACGAAAAAAAATTCTATTTTTTATGGATGAACATCAACAAGTGTTCTAACATCCTGCAATTCCCAGTGAAAATTCATCCATAGTGGTCCACGCCAAAATTAAAAAATGAGTGCTCCAAATGTGTCTTTTTGAGTCATGAATTTTGTTTTTTATAGGCTTCTATGGATGTCTATTCTAGATGAAATCCACAAAAATAAGTAATTAGATTTTTTTCTTTGAATTTTATTGTGCATGCAGGTGTATTCGAGCTCGGGAGCAGAAAATCCATGTGAGAATTATGTATACACCATAAAATAAACCTTTTTCCGCAACATCATAAAAGAGATCAATTTTGAAAGTATACCTGGCCATGGGAAGCCCGGCCCGGCCGGGCCGGCCCGACACGGCCCGAAAAAGCCCGACCCTGCCCCCGGGCCGGGCTCGGGCCTAGATTTTGAGCCCTAAGGTCGGGCCGGGCCGGGCCCGGGCCCATCATTTTTGTGTTTTTCTGAAGGTCGGGCCGGGCCGGCCTGGAGCCTAACGGGCTTTTATGTGTTCGGGCCGGGCTCGGGCCCAGGAAACAAGGCCCGATGGCCGGGCCAGCCCGGGCTCGGGCCCGGCCCGGCCCGAGGTATGGCCAGGTATATTTAGAAACTGACTAATGCAATAATTGTTTTTATCACGACTAGAAATTGGGTACATTATCTTCAAGCATGCAAAATCGAAACTTGTGAGCTTCACATAGATACCACAATCGGACATATCTAGCACCACTCCTCCAGTTGGCGTGACACAACTGGCGTGTGACAAAGGAAGTTAAGTACGGAAGGGTTACTTTAATCATGAGCACAAACTCCCTCACATAAACATTAATTTAAAACGAAAAAAATTCTATATTTTGTGGATGAACATCAACAAGTGTTCTAAAATCCTGCAATTCCCAGTGAAAATTCATCCATAGTGGTCCACGCCAAAATTAAAAAATGAGTGCTCCAAATGTGTCTTTTTGAGTCATGATTTTTTTACAGGCTTCTATGGATGTCTATTCTAGATGAAATTTTACAGATGTATGTTCATACACAAAAATAAGTAATTAGATTGTTTTTTCTTTTGAATTTTATTGTGCATGCAGGTGTACTCGAGCTCGGGAGCAGAAAATCCATGTGAGAATTATGTATACACCATAAAAGAAACCTTTTTCCGCGACATCATAAAATAGATCAATTTTGAAAGAAACTGACTGACGCAATAATTGTTTTTATCACAACAAAAAATTGGGTACATTATTTATGTTCAAGGATGCAAAATGGAAACTTGTGAGCTTCACATAGATACCACAATCAGACATATCTAGCACCACTCCTCCACTTGGCGTGACCCATAACTTTGCATCTATGCACCTTGATACTTTCTTCCTAGATGGTGGTGCACCTTTGATACTTCTTGAGTTGTAAGGGCATTTACATATGGGCAAATTTGGCCCCCCAAACGTCCACAGATGTGTCTGGTTAATGTCTGGACATGTTCACTTCGAGTCCCTATTTATTCATGCACACAGTCATGTCTCCCATATTTTCTCCATATGTTCGGTCAATTTGTGGAGAGGAAGAGGGAGAAAACAAAGAATGAATGAAGAAAGAGAAAAGGTGATCTGCGGTGGGCCAAATTCTATCTGGCGCATTGTTCTGACACGTCCAGACATCCCTATATCCTTCCCATATATGGATTGGATATGGTATTTGCGGACAACTCGGAATAAGAGGACAAATTGAGGGGTCCATTGGGTGCCTTTTTCATTCTCTCTCATGTCCGGGCACTGAACGAGATGTGACTGAACATTTGGGGACAGTTTGAGAGGTCTAGTTGTAGATGCTCTAACTCTTCACTATATCAGGAGAATCTAGGAGCGCATCATGTGTTGTGCTTAGTACCGGAGCTTGTAGTGGTGTGTGTCAATATAATTTTAAAAGATGTGGTTAGGCCTAATAGGAACAATTTTTTGACAAAAAGCAACGGCGTTGCATGTCATTCACGATGAAGAACACAACACAATACAAAGTCCAGACTGATCACACAAATACATAACGGCGCCACAACAATGCCACACCAGTAAAACACCACACCCTAGAAGATTAGGAACTTGGAATCAAGGATAACAAAGACTCAACAAGAGGAAGAAGGTTTTCAGCTTCCTACATCATCTAACCAAGCAAGGCGGACACCTTCAGTGTTGGTCGTTTGCTTGCCACCGTACAACATCCCTCGAAGACAGAGAGGTGTTGTTGTATGGGAACGAGTGTTGGGAAACGTTGCATGAAAAATAAAAAAAAATTCTATCCACACGCAATGATCTATGCATGGAGATGCATAGCAACGAGGGGGAGAGTGTGTCTACGTGCCCTCGTAGATCTTAAGCGAAAGCGTTTAACAACGTGGTTGATGTAGTCGAACTTCTTCTCTAGCTCCGACCGATCAAGTATCGAACGTACGACACCTCCGAGTTCTGCACACGTTCAGCTCGGTGACGTCCCTCGTCTTCTTGATCCAGCAAGACGTCGAGGTAGTAGATGAGTTCCGTCAGCACGACGACATGGCGACTGTGATGGTGAAGTGATCTCCGCAGGGCTTCGCCTAAGCACTACGAAAATATGACCGGGGATGTAAACGGTGGAAGGGGGCGCCGCACACGGCTAGGCAATTGTATGTGTGCTAGGCGCCCCCTCCCACATATATATAGGTGGGAGGGAGGGAGGAGAAGCCAAGGTTTCCTCCTACTTGGGGTCTCTCCCAAGGTGGCGCCCCTGCCATGTATAGGAGCGGGAGAAAGGCAGGGGAGGGTGGCGCCCCCCTTTCCTTTCTCCCATGAGAGGGAAAGGCAGGAGGGGCTAGCCCTCCCCCTTTTCCTTCCCTAGGGCTGTTTGGCTAGGGAAAGGGGTTCACCAGCCCCCAGGGGAGGGTGGCGCCCCCCTTTCCTTTCTCCCATGAGAGGGAAAGGCAGGAGGGGCTAGCCCTCCCCCTTTTCCTTCCCTAGGGCTGTTTGGCTAGGGAAAGGGGTTCACCAGCCCCCTGTGGGCTGGTCTGTCCCTCCCTTGGCCCATGAAGCCCATATACATGCCGGGGGTGCCCGAAACCCCTTCTAGTGACCCGACTTCTTCCCGATACGTCACGAACACTTCCGGTGTCGAAATACAATCGTCCTATATATCAATATTTACCTCTCGACCATTTCAAGACTCCTTGCTATGTCCGTGATCTCATCTGGGACTCAGAACAACATTCGGTCACCAAAACATATAACTCATGTAACACTATAACATCAACGAACATTAAGCGTGCGGACCCTACGGGTTCGAGAACTATGTAGACATGACCGAGACACCTCTACGGTAAATAACCAATAGCGGAACCTGGATGCCCATATTGGCTCCTACATATTCTACGAAGATCTTTATCGGTCGAACCGTTATGACAACATACGTAATTCCCTTTGTCGATCAGTATGTTACTTGCTCGAGATTCGATCGTCGGTAGCTTCATACCTAGTTCAATCTCGTTACCGGCAAGTCTCTTTACTCGTTCTGTAATACATCACCTCGCGACTAACACTTTAGTCATTTGCTTGCAAGCTTATGATTTGCATTACCGAGAGGGCCCAGAGATACCTCTCCGATACTCGGAGTGACAAATCCTAATCTTGATCTGTGCCAACTCAACAAACACCTTCGGAGATAACTGTAGAGCATCTTTATGATCACCCAGTTACGTTGTGATGTTTGATAGCACACAAGGTATTCCTCCAGTATCCGAGAGTTGCATAATCTCATAGTCGAAGGAATAAGTATTTGACATGAAGAAAGTAATAACAATAAACTGAACGATCAATATACTAAGCTAACGGGTGGGTCCTGTCCATCACATCATTCCTAAGGGTGTGATCCTGTTATCAAATGACAACACATGTCTATGGTTAGGAAACCTTAACCATCTTTGATCAACGAGATAGTCTAGTAGAGGCTCACTAGGGACATGGTATTTGCTTATGTATCCACTCATGTATTTAAGTTTCCGGTCAATACAATTCTAGCATGAATAATAAACCTTTATCAAGATTTAGGAATATAATAATAACCATTTTAGTATTGCCTCTAGGGCATATTTCCATCAACGAGGTAATCCAAGAAGGATCACACTCGCTAACCCGGATTCAAATGAAAACAACATGCCTGCCAACCATTCGATAAACACTATCAACATCGACCATCACCTACCACTTGTCCCTCCAACCGGTAACCACTCCTAAGATGATGCCCCTGTTGGAAATATGCCCTAGAGGCAATAATAAATAAGTTATTATTATATTTCTTTGTTCATGATAATAGTCTTTTATTCATGCTATAACTGTATTATCCGGAAATCGTAATACACGTGTGAATACATAGACCACAATATGTCCCTAGTGAGCCTCTAGTTGACTAGCTCGTTGTGATCAACAGATAGTCATGGTTTCCTGGCTATGGACATTGGATGTCGTTGATAACGGGATCACATCATTAGGAGAATGATGTGATGGACAAGACCCAATCCTAAGCCTAGCACATAGATCGTGTAGTTCGTTTGCTAGAGCTTTGCCAATGTCAAGTATCTCTTCCTTTGACCATGAGAGCGTGTAACTCCTGGATACCGTAGGAGTGCTTTGGGTGTATCAAACGTCACAACGTAACTGGGTGACTATAAAGGTGCACTACAGGTATCTCCGAAAGTATCTATTGTTTTATGCGGATCGAGACTGGGATTTGTCACTCCGTGTAAACGGAGAGGTATCTCTGGGCCCACTCGGTAGGACATCATCATATGCGCAATGTGACCAAGGAGTTGATCACGGGATGATGTGTTACGGAACGAGTAAAGTGACTTGCCGGTAACGAGATTGAACAAGGTATTGGATACCGACGATCGAGTCTCGGGCAAGTAACATACCGATAGACAAAGGGAATTGAATACGGGATTGATTAAGTCCTTGACATCGTTGTTCATCCGATGAGATCATCGTGGAACATGTGGGAGCCAACATGGGTATCCAGATCCCGCTGTTGGTTATTGACCGGAGAACGTCTCGGTCATGTCTACATGTCTCCCGAACCCGTAGGGTCTACACACTTAAGGTTCGATGATGCTAGGGTTATAAAGGAAGCTTGTATGTGGTAACCGAATGTTGTTCGGAGTCCCGGATGAGATCCCGGACGTCACGAGGAGTTCCGGAATGGTCCGGAGGTAAAGATTTATATATGGGAAGTCCTGTTTTGGTCACCGGAAAAGTTTCGGGCGATATCGGTAATGTAACGGGACCACCGGGAGGGTCCCGGGGGTCCACCAAGTGGGGCCACCTGCCCCAGAAGGCTGCGTGGGCCAAGTGTGGGAGGGGACCAGCCCCTAGGAGGGCTGGTGCGCCCCCCACAAGGAGTCCAAGGCGCAAGAGAGAGTGGGAGGGGGCAAACCCTAGTCCAGATGGGCCTTAAGGCCCA
The DNA here is from genome assembly GCF_018294505.1 of Triticum aestivum. Taxonomy (NCBI): domain Eukaryota; kingdom Viridiplantae; phylum Streptophyta; class Magnoliopsida; order Poales; family Poaceae; genus Triticum; species Triticum aestivum. Next base: position 688,573,217 of record NC_057798.1, on the reverse strand, counting down.
TATTGGTGCGCCTCCCTCTCCTCTCCCCCTCTTGGCCGCCTCCCCAAGTCCCATCTAGGGCTGGCCGCACCCCTTGGGGTGGGAAACCCTAAAGGGGGCGCAGCCCCCTTCTCCCCTATATAAATAGAGGCCTGGGGCTGCCCATAACACATGAGTTCTCTCCCTCTTGGTGCAGCCCTACCTCTCTCCCTACTCCTCCTCTCCCATGGTGCTTGGCGAAGCCCTGCGGGATTGCCACGCTCCTCCACCACCACCACGCCGTTGTGCTGCTGTTGGATGGAGTCTTCCTCAACCTCTCCCTCTCTCCTTGCTGGATCAAGGCGTGGGAGACGTCACCGGGCTGTACGTGTGTTGAACGCGGAGGTGCCGTGCGTTCGGCACTTGATCATCGGTGATTTGAATCACGACGAGTACGACTCCATCAACCCCGTTCACTTGAACGCTTCCGCTTAGCGATCTACAAGGGTATGTAGATGCACTCTCCTTCTACTCGTTGCTGGTTTCTCCATAGATAGATCTTGGTGACACGTAGGAAAATTTTGAATTTCTGCTACGTTCCCCAACAGTGGCATCATGAGCTAGGTCTATTGCGTAGATTCTTTGCACGAGTAGAACACAAAGTAGTTGTGGGCGTTGATGTTGTTCAATATGCTTACCGTTACTAGTCCAATCTTGTTTCGACGGTATTGTGGGATGAAGCAGCCCGGACCGACCTTACACGTACTCTTACGTGAGACAGGTTCCACCGATTGACATGCACTTGGTGCATAAGGTGGCTAGCGGGTGCCAGTCTCTCCCACTTTATTCGGAACGGATTCGATGAAAAGGGTCCTTATGAAGGGTAAATAGCAATTGGCATATCACGTTGTGGTTTTGCGTAGGTAAGAAACGTTCTTGCTAGAAACCCATAGCAGCCACGTAAAACATGCAACAACAATTAGAGGACGTCTAACTTGTTTTTGCAGGGTATGCTATGTGATGTGATATGGCCAAAAGGATGTGATGAATGATATATGTGATGTATGAGATTGATCATGTTCTTGTAATAGGATTCACGACTTGCATGTCGATGAGTATGACAACTGGCAGGAGCCATAGGAGTTGTCTTTATTTTTTGTATGACCTGCGTGTCATTGAAGAACGCCATGTAAACTACTTTACTTTATTGCTAAACGCGTTAGTCATAGAAGTAGAAGTAGTCGTTGGCGTGACAACTTCATGAAGACACGATGATGGAGATCATGATGATGGAGATCATGGTGTCGTGCCGGTGACGATGATGATCATGGAGCCCCGAAGATGAAGATCAAAAGGAGCAAAATGATATTGGCCATATCATGTCACTATTTGATTGCATGTGATGTTTATCATGTTTATGCATCTTGTTTGCTTAGAACGACGGTAGTAAATAAGATGATCCCTTACAAAATTTCAAGAAGTGTTCTCCCCTAACTGTGCACCGTTGCTACAGTTCGTCGCTTCTAAGCACCACGTGATGATCGGGTGTGATGGATTCTTACGTTCACATACAACGGGTGTAAGACAGTTTTACACAGCGAAAACACTTAGGGTTAACTTGACGAGCCTAGCATGTGCAGACATGGCCTCGGAACACGGAGACCGAAAGGTCGAGCATGAGTCGTATAGTAGATACGATCAACATGAAGATGTTCACCGACGTTAACTAGTCCGTCTCACGTGATGATCGGACACGGCCTAGTTGACTCGGATCATGTGATCACTTAGATGACCAGAGGGATGTCTATCTGAGTGGGAGTTTATAAGATGAACTTAATTATCCTGAACATAGTCAAAAGGATTTTGCAAATTATGTCGTAGCTCGCGCTTTAGTTCTACCGTTTTAGATATGTTCCTAGAGAAAATATAGTTGAAAGTTGATAGTAGCAATTATGCGATCAGTAGAAAGCTTATGTCCTTAATGCACCGCTTAGTGTGCTGAACCCCAAACATCGTTTGTGGATGTTTCGAACATCGAACATACACGTTTTGATAACTACGTGATAGTTCAGTTAAATGGTTTAAGTAGAGGCACCAAAGATGTTTTCGAAACGTCACGGAACATATGAGATGTTTCGAGGGCTGAAATTGGGATTTCAGGCTCGTGCCCACGTCAAGAGGTATGAGACCTCCGACAATTTTCTTAGCCTACAAACTAAGGGAGAAAGGCTCAATCGTTGAGCTTGTGCTCAGATTGTCTGAGTGCAACAATCACTTGAATCGAGTGGGAGTTGATCTTCCAAATGAGATAGTGATGTTTCTCCAAAGTCATTGCCACCGAGCTGCTAGAGCTTCGTGATGAACTATAACATATCAGGGATAAATAAAATGATCCTTGAGATATTCGCGATGTTTGACTCCGCGAAAGTAGAAATCAAGAAGGAGCATCAATTGTTGATGGTTGGTGAAACCACTAGTTTCAAGAAGGGCAAGGAAACAAAGGGATACTTCATGAAACGACAATTCAGCTGCCGCTCAAGTGAAGAAACCCAAGTTTGAACCCAAACCCGAGACTAAGTGCTTCTGTAATAAGGGGAACAGCCACTGGAGCAGAATTACCCTAGATACTTGGTAGATGAGAAGGCTGGCAAGGTCGATAGAAGTATATTGGATATACATTATGTTAATGTGTACTTTACTAGTACTCCTAGTAGCACAAGGGTATTGGATACCGGTTCGGTTGCTAAGTGTTAGTAACTCGAAATAAAAGCTACGAAATAAAAGGAGACTAGCTAAAGGTGAGCTGACGATATGTGTTGGAAGTGTTTCCAAGGTTGATGTGATCAAGCATCGCACGCTCCCTCTACCACCGAGATTGGTGTTTGCGTTGAGCTTAGACATGATTGGATTATGTCTATCGCAATACGGTTATTCATTTAAGGAGAATAATGGTTACTCTGTTTATTTGAATAATACCTTCAATGGTCTTACACCTAAAATAAATGGTTCATTGAATCTCGATCGTAGTGATACACATGTTCATGCCAAAAGATATAAGATAGTAATGATAGTACCACTTACTTGTGGCACTGCCATGTAAGTCATAATGGTATAAAACGCATGAAGAAGCTCCATGTTGATGGATCTTTGGACTCACTCGTTTTAGAAAAGTTTGAGACATGCGAACCAAGTCTATTGGTATATATGCATGAAGAAACTCCATGCAAATGGATCATTTAGACTCACTTGATTTTGAATCACTTGAGATATGCAAATCATACCACATGAACAAGATGACTGAAAAGCCTCGGTTTCAGTAAGATGGAACAAGATAGCAACTTGTTGGAAGTAACACATTTTGATGTGTGCAGTCGAATGAGTGCTGAGGCATGCAGTGAATATCATTATGTTCTTACTTCACAGATGATTCGAGTAAATGTTAAGTATATTTACTTGATGAAACACAAGTCTGAATTATTGAATGGTTCAAGTAATTTCAGAGTGAAGTAGAAGATCATTGTGACAAGAGGATAAAATGTCTGTGATATGATCATAGAGATGAATATCTGAGTTACGAGTTTTGGCACACAATTAAGACATTGTGGAAATTGTTTCGCAATTAATACCGCCTGGAACACCATAGTGTGATGGTGTGTCCGAACATCATAACTGCACCCTATTGGATATGATGCATACCATGATGTCTCTTATCGAATTACCACTATCGTTCATGGGTTAGGCATTAGAGACAACCACATTCACTTTAAATAGGGCACCACATAATTCCGTTGAGATGACACCGTATGAATTATGGTTTAGAGAAACCTAAGTTGTCGTTTCTTGAAAGTTTGGGGCTGCGACGCTTATGTGGAAAAGTTTCAGGATTGATAAGATCGAACCCAAAGCGGATAAAATGCATCTTCATAGGACACCCAAAACAGTTGGGTATACCTCCTGTCTCAGATTCGAAAGCAATAAGGGATTGTTTCGAGAATCAGGTCCTTTCTCGAGGAAAAGTTTCTCTCGAAAGAATTGAGTGGGAGGATGGTGGAAACTTGATGAGGTTATTGAACCGTCTCTTCAACTAGTGTGTGGCAGGGCACAGGAAGTTGTTCCTGTGGCACCTACACCAATTGAAGTGGAAGCTTATGATATTGATCATGAAGTTTCGGATCAAATCACTGTCGTACCTTGTAGGGTGACAAGGATACGTACTACTTCAGAGTGGTACGGTAATCCTGTCTTGGAAGTCATGTTGCTAGACAACAATGAACCTACGAGCTATGGAGAAGAGATGGTGGGCCCGGATTCCGATAAATGGCTTGAGGCCATAAAATCCGAGAACGGATCCATGGACTTTGGTGGACTTGCCCGATGATCGGCAAGCCATTAAGATAAATGGATCTTTAAGAAGAAGACGGACGTGGATGGTAATGTCACCGTCCATGAAGCTCGACTTGTGGTGAAAAGTTTTTCACAAGTTCAAGGAGTTGACTACGATGAGTTTTTCTCATCCGTAGCGATGCTTAAAGTCCGTCGGATTCATGTTAGCATAAGCTGCATTTATGAAATCTGAGAGATGGATGTCAAGACAAGTTTCCTTACTAGTTTTCATAAGGAAAGGTTGTATGCAATACAATCAAAAAGGTTTTGTCGATCCTAAGGATGCTAAAAGGTATGCTAGCTCTAGCGATCCTTTTAAGGACTGGAGTAAGCATCTCGGAGTTGGAATGTACGCTTTGATGAGATGATCAAAGATTTTGGATTTATACAAAGTTTATAAGAAACTTGTATTTCCAAAGAAGTGAGTGGGAGCACTATAGAATTTCTGATGAGTATATGTTGTTGGCATATTGTTGATCAGAAATGACGTAGAATTTCTGGAAAGCATATAGGGTTATTTTGAAAGTGTTTTTCAATGGAAAGCCTGGATTAAGCTACTTGAGCATTGAGCATCAAGATCTATAAGGATAGATCAAAATGCTTAATAATACTTTCAAATGAGCACATACCTTGACATGATCTTGAAGGTGTTCCAGATGGACCAGTCAAAGAAGGAGTTCTTGCCTGAGTTGTAAGGTACGAAGTTAAGACTTAAAGCTCGACCATGGCAGAATAGAGAGAAAGGACGAAGGTCGTCTCCTATGCTTAAGACATAGGCTCTACAGTATGCTATGCTGTGTACCGCACCTGAAGTGTGCCTTGCCATGAGTCAGTCAAGGGGTACAAGAGTGATTCATGAATGGATCACAGGACAGCGGTCAAAGTTATCCTTAGTAACTAGTGGACTAAGGAATTTTCTCGATTATGGAGGTGGTAAAAGAGTTCGTCGTAAAGGGTTACGACGATGCAAGCTTGACACCTATCCGGATAGCTCTGAGTAGAGAGACCGGATACGTATAATGGAGCAATAATTTAGGATAGCTCCAAGTAGAACAATTATTTGGAATAGCTCCAAATAGAGCGTGGTAGCTGCATCTAGGAGATGACATAGAGATTTGTAAAGCACACACGGATCTGAAAGGTTCAGACCCGTTGACTAAAACCTCTCTCACAAGCAACATGATCAAACATAAAACTCATTGAGTGTTAATCACATAGTGATGTGAACTAGACTACTGACTCTAGTAAACTCTTGGGTATTAGTCACATGGCGATGTGACCTGTGAGTGTTAATCACATGGCGATGTGAAATGGATTATTGACTCTAGTGCAAGTGGGAGACTGTTGGAAATATGCCCTAGAGGCAATAATAAATAAGTTATTATTATATTTCTTTGTTCATGATAATAGTCTTTTATTCATGCTATAACTGTATTATCCGGAAATCGTAATACACGTGTGAATACATAGACCACAATATGTCCCTAGTGAGCCTCTAGTTGACTAGCTCGTTGTGATCAACAGATAGTCATGGTTTCCTGGCTATGGACATTGGATGTCATTGATAACGGGATCACATCATTAGGAGAATGATGTGATGGACAAGACCCAATCCTAAGCCTAGCACATAGATCGTGTAGTTCGTTTGCTAGAGCTTTGCCAATGTCAAGTATCTCTTCCTTTGACCATGAGAGCGTGTAACTCCTGGATACCGTAGGAGTGCTTTGGGTGTATCAAACGTCACAACGTAACTGGGTGACTATAAAGGTGCACTACAGGTATCTCCGAAAGTATCTATTGTTTTATGCGGATCGAGACTGGGATTTGTCACTCCGTGTAAACGGAGAGGTATCTCCGGGCCCACTCGGTAGGACATCATCATATGCGCAATGTGACCAAGGAGTTGATCACGGGATGATGTGTTACGGAACGAGTAAAGTGACTTGCCGGTAACGAGATTGAACAAGGTATTGGATACCGACGATCGAGTCTCGGGCAAGTAACATACCGATAGACAAAGGGAATTGAATACGGGATTGATTAAGTCCTTGACATCGTGGTTCATCCGATGAGATCATCGTGGAACATGTGGGAGCCAACATGGGTATCCAGATCCCGCTGTTGGTTATTGACCAGAGAACGTCTCGGTCATGTCTACATGTCTCCCGAACCCGTAGGGTCTACACACTTAAGGTTCGATGACGCTAGGGTTATAAAGGAAGCTTGTATGTGGTAACCGAATGTTGTTCGGAGTCCCGGATGAGATCCCGGACGTCACGAGGAGTTCCGGAATGGTCCGGAGGTAAAGATTTATATATGGGAAGTCCTGTTTTGGTCACCGGAAAAGTTTCGGGCGATATCGGTAATGTAACGGGACCACCGGGAGGGTCCCGGGGGTCCACCAAGTGGGGCCACCTGCCCTAGAAGGCTGCGTGGGCCAAGTGTGGGAGGGGACCAGCCCCTAGGAGGGCTGGTGCGCCCCCCACAAGGAGTCCAAGGCGCAAGAGAGAGTGGGAGGGGGCAAACCCTAGTCCAGATGGGCCTTAAGGCCCATATTGGTGCGCCTCCCTCTCCTCTCCCCCTCTTGGCCGCCTCCCCAAGTCCCATCTAGGGCTGGCCGCACCCCTTGGGGTGGGAAACCCTAAAGGGGGCGCAGCCCCCTTCTCCCCTATATAAATAGAGGCCTGGGGCTGCCCATAACACATGAGTTCTCTCCCTCTTGGTGCAGCCCTACCTCTCTCCCTACTCCTCCTCTCCCATGGTGCTTGGCGAAGCCCTGCTGGATTGCCACGCTCCTCCACCACCACCACGCCGTTGTGCTGCTGTTGGATGGAGTCTTCCTCAACCTCTCCCTCTCTCCTTGCTGGATCAAGGCGTGGGAGACGTCACCGGGCTGTACGTGTGTTGAACGCGGAGGTGCCGTGCGTTCGGCACTTGATCATCGGTGATTTGAATCACGACGAGTACGACTCCATCAACCCCGTTCACTTGAACGCTTCCTCTTAGCGATCTACAAGGGTATGTAGATGCACTCTCCTTCTACTCGTTGCTGGTTTCTCCATAGATAGATCTTGGTGACACGTAGGAAAATTTTGAATTTCTGCTACGTTCCCCAACAGCCCCAAGAGGATTGACGCACCGACGTCATCATCATCTTATACCCTAGAGTATATGAGGTTTCTTCAGAGTTGAGTGAGCATGTCGCCTCAGTACCGCCTTCAAGAAGGAAGCAAATGCTTGCGAGCATCGTCGTCATCTACCCCTCCCCCACCCATGCGCCTGATGATGCCGCAACCAACTGCAGATCTAGGCGTTGGGGCCCAAGCCCTCTGCACCGCCACTCGCAGCCTGCCAACATGCACAACAACAACACGACACCAGCTCCAGCATCCTGTAGTGGCCACCACACCTGCGAGCATGCCAGCTAGGACCACCATCTCCACCACCGCACCTCTCGCGCCTCTGGCCTACCTGAGTGTGCGTTAGAGGCACTCGTGCTACCGCATGGTGACACATTGTGGTGGCCGTGTGGTGGATGTTACGGGAAGCGCAAGCTGTTTGGGCCCGATCTGGGCTCGAACGGGCCAGCTAGGGCGACGACCAAGGATTTGACCTTGGAGCTTGTGGCGGGCAAATAACCAACGATGGGGTCACCAGGTTGTGGTGGCACGTTGACCATAATAAAAATATCCACAAATTTGGAAAGGTGTTTGAAAGAAAGAAATGTTCATCCATTTAATTGTTTACGGATTTGAAAAAGTGTTGGCAAATTTTAAAATGTTCCACAATTAGAAAAATTTATACAAATTTTAAAAAGTATTCAGAAATCTGAAAAATGTCTACCAATTTGACGGAAGTTCTCAAATTTTAAAAATGTTCCCTATATTTCCAAACAAATTTATGAATTTTAAATATTAATGAATTTAAAAATGGAAAAGAAAGAGAAAAACAAAAAATAAAATAAAAGTAAAAGTAAAAAACCGGCAAGAGAAAACACAGAAAAAATAACCCTGATCATGGAAGGTCTAAAACCTTCCCAGGACCTGTGGGGGTGGGGGGTCACCCTCCATTGTAGACTTTTTAGATCGATACAAAAGTTTTGCGTCAGTGCAGCCCTTTCTAAAGGTTTGTGATTTTCGAAGTCCACAAAAGATATTGGTTATGTGGACAAGGGATTTTGATAAGTTGGGACTCCTCGGGGTAATGACCCTACTCCTGCATGTATTGCAATACAAAAGTTTGCTTTGCTAACCCCTCCCCTTTCAAAGTTTATGGATCTTAAACCATGCTTTAGGCCTCTTGTCCTCTTTTGATTTATAGGAACTTTGTACGAATTCTGAATGATAGGTGGAGGAGAAGTAAAAATGAGAGATAAGGAGAGATATAAAGGGAGTGAGAAACAATTGAGAAGATAAAAAAATCCTGGGGGCAAGTATTTTATTCACACAAAAAAATACTTAGATACTCACAAAATATCTCTTAATTTTTCTATTACATACTCCTACTTTTTAAAGTTCGACTACTATTCATTTTACCAATCGTGTACCTTGGGATCGAACTTAGTCACACAATTCGCCCCCGACGCCTACACGAACGCATCTGACCCCCGCGTCGCCCTCCTGGCGACTCGGGGGACGAAGCCCTATAGCCGTCGTCTTCACCTCCCCTCCTCTTCCTCATCACGCCACCACCGCGGGCGCTGGCCAGCAAAGCCCGGCAGGCTCTGGAGACAGTGGCGGCGGGGAGCTTCTCCGACTGGAGCGAGGCGACGGGGTCTGGCCGGTGTGCTGCATGTGGATGTATGACGGAGGGCCTGAACCTCAGATCTTGTCGGGCCTTGGATCAGCGGCGTGAGATGGTGCCTTCCTTGCTGCTTCATCCTGGTCTTGGGGGGGGGGAGGGGATTTGACCCGCCCCTGCGTGGGTAGGTCTCACCCAGATCGGGTGCATGTGACGGCTGTGGCCTTGCGTGGAGATGTCTCATGTGAAGGAAATATGCCCTGAAGGAAATAATAAAGTTGTTATTTTATATTTCCTTATATCATGATAGATGTTTATTATTCATGCTAGAATTGTATTAACCGGAAACTTGATACATGTGTGGATACATAGACAAAACACCATGTCCCTAGTAAGCCTCTACTAGACTAGCTCGTTGATCAAAGATGGTTAAGTTTCCTAACAATGGACATGTGTTTTCATTTGATGAATGGGATCACATCATTGGGAGAATGATGTGATGGACATGACCCATCCGTTAGCTTAGCATATTGATCGTTCAGTTTTATTGCTATAGCTTTCTTCATTGCATATACATATTCATTTGACAATGAGATTATGCTACTCCCGTATACCGAAGGAATACCTTGTGTGCTATCAAACATCACAATGTAACTGGGTGATTATAAATATGCTCTAGAGGTATCTCCGAAGGTGTTTGTTGGGTTGGCATAGATCAAGATTAGGGTTTGTCACTCCGAGTATCGGAGAGGTATCTCTGGGCCCTCTCGATAATGCACATCATAATAAGCCTTGCAAGCAATGTGACTAATGAGTTAGTTGCAGGATGATGTATTATGAAATGAGTAAAGAGACTTGCCGGTAACGATATTGAACTAGGTATGAAGATACCGACGATCGAATCTCGGGCAAGTAACATACCGATGATAAAGGGAATAACATATGTTGTCATTACGGTAGGACCGATAAAGATCTTCGTAGAATATGTGGGAACCAATATGAGCATCCAGGTTTCGCTGTTGGTTATTGACCGGAGAGGTGTCTCGGCCATGTCTACATAGTTCTCGAACCCGTAGGGTCCGCACGCTTAACGTCCGATGACAATTTTGTATTATATGAGTTATGTGATTTGGTGACCGAATGTTGTTCAAAGTCCCGGATGAGATCATAGACATGACGAGGAGTCTCGAAATGGTCGAGAGGTAAAGATTCATATATAGGACGATAGTATTCAGACACCGAAAGTGTTCCGGGGTTACTGGGTACTTATCGGGTCACCGAAAGGGGTTCCGGGCATCCTCCGGCAAACTATATGGGCCTAATGGGCCAAGAGGGGAAACGCAACAGCCAGCATGGGGTCTTGTGCCCCCCATGTAGGCCGAACCTGGAGGGGAAGGAAAGAGGAGAAGAGAGATAGGAAGGGGAGGGATTCAGCCTCCCCTTCCTTCTCTCCCCCTCCTCCTTCCTTTCCCCTCTCGAAATTATGGTGGGGGCGGGGGGGATAGCATTAGGGCCCCAAGTAGGATTCCTCCTACTTGGGCGCCCCCTTAGATGCTCCCTCTCTCTCCCACCTATCTATATGAGGGGGCACCGCTAGAACACACACCAACAATTGTTAGCTATGTGCGGCGCCCCCCTCCACAGTTTACGCCTCTGGTCATATTCACGTAGTGCTTAGGCGAAGCCCTGCGTAGATCACTTCACCATCACCGTCACCACGCCGTCGTGCTGACGGAAGTCTCGCTCGATGCTTTGTTGGATCAAGAGTTCAAGGGACGTCATTGAGCTGAACATGTGCAGAACTCGGAGGTGCCGTACGTTCGGTGCTTGATTGGTCCGAACGAGAAGAAGTTTGACTACATCAACCGCGTTAACAAACACTTCCGCTTTCGGTCTACGAGGGTACGTGGACACACTCTCCCCCTCTCGTTGTTATGCATCTCCTAGATAGATCTTGCGTGAGCGTAGGATTTTTTTTTAAATTGCAT
>NC_057798.1:688173052-688262045 GCF_018294505.1 Triticum aestivum | reverse complement strand
TAGACGATTTTTACAAATTCGTCACTGTGGAATTTCTAGGTGAAGAAATTCCTAAGCAACGAAACACTAGCAGTGGAATAAGTACTCAGGTATAAGCATAACAGAGCAACAACATACTCATCATGATGAAATGAAAACAAGCACAGAGTACATATAACATGAAAACATGATAAGCAGGATGAAGACTATGTGACTGAAGAATTAGGATTGTGGAAATATAGAAAGTCTTCAGTCAAAGTCTTTAAACAGTAATGATAAGGTTCATCATCACATGAATGAGGAAATGAAAGGCTTGAGGAAATAAAACCAGTTGGCTTGGTGAAGACAATGATTTGGTAGACCAATTCCAACTACTGTGACAATTGTACGTCTAGTTGGAGCGGCTGGGTATTTAAACCCGAGGACACACAGTCCTCACTGTATTCTCCTTGAGCTAAAGTCACACAGACCTCGCCCAATCGCCCATGGTAAGTCTTTAGGTGACTTCCAAACCTTCACAGGCTTGGTCACTCGGCGATCCACAATTCCTCTTTGGATGCTCAGACCATGACGCCGAACCATCTGGAGGATACACAGTCCTCAAAGGTAATAAGCATCGGTTCCACACAAGAACAATCTCTTTAGTGATGCTCAATCACTTTCGGTTTGTAGTGTTGGAAATATGCCCTAGAGGCAATAATAAAAGTATTATTATATTTCATTGTTCATGATAATTGTCTTGTATTCATGCTATAACTGTATTATCCGGAAATCGTAATACACGTGTGAATACTTAGACCACACTATGTCCCTGGTAAGCCTCTAGTTGACCAGCCCGTTGTGATCAACAGATAGTCATGGTTTCCTGACTATGGACATTGGATGTCATTGATAACGGGATCACATCATTAGGAGAATGATGTGATGGACAAGACCCAATCCTAAGCATAGCATAAGAGATCGTGTAGTTCGTTTTGCTAGAGCTTTGCAAGTGTCAAGTATCTCTTCCTTCGACCATGAGATCGTGTAACTCCCGGATACCGTAAGAATGCCTTGGGTGTGCCAAACGTCACAACGTAACTGGGTGACTATAAAGGTGCATTACAGGTATCTCCGAAAGTAGCTGTTGGGTTGACACGGATCGAGACTGGGATTTGTCACTCCGTATGACGGAGAGGTATCTCTGGGCCCACTCGGTAATGCATCATCATAATGAGCTCAAAGTGACCAAGGTGTTGGACACGGGATCATGCATTACGGTACGAGTAAAGTGACTTGCCGGTAACGAGACTGAACAAGGTATTGGGATACCGACGATCGAGTCTCGGGCAAGTAACGTACCGATTGGCAAAGGGAATTGCATACAGGGTTTGATCGAATCCTCGACATAGTGGTTCATCCGATGACAACATCGAGGAGCGTGTGGGAGCCATCATGGGTATCCAGATCCCGCTGATGGTTATTGACTAAGAGAGTCTCGGTCATGTCTACATGTCTCCCGAACCCGTAGGGTCTACACACTTAAGGTTCAGTCACGCTAGGGTTGTAGGGATATGTATATGTAGTAACCCGAATGTTGTTCGGAGTCCCGGATGAGATCTCGGACGTCACGAGGAGTTCCGGAATGGTCCGGAGGTAAAGATTTATATATGGGAAGTCCTGTTTCGGGCATCGGGACAAGTTTCGGGGTTATCGGTATTGTACCGGGACCACCGGAGGGGTCCCGGGGGCCCACCGGGTGGGGCCACCCATCCCCGGGGGCCACATGGGCTGTAGGGGGTGCGCCTTGGCCTACATGGGCCAAGGGCACCAGCCCCACAAGGCCCATGCGCCTAGGGTTTCCAAGGGGGAGGAGTCCTACTAGTGGAAGGCACCTCCTAGGTGCCTTGGGGGGGAGGGAATCCCCCCTTGGCCGCCGCACCCCCTAGGAGATTTGATCTCCTAGGGCCGGCCCACCCCCCTTGGCACCCCTATATATAGTGGGGGGAGAGGAGGGACTTCATACCTTGTGCCCTGGCCTTTGGTTGCCTCCTTCTCCCTCCCCAACACCTCCTCCAACTCCATAGCGCTTAGCGAAGCTCTGCCGGAGTACTGCAGCTCCATCAACACCACGCCGTCGTGCTGCTGCTGGTGCCATCTCCCTCAACCTCTCCTCCCTTCCTTGCTGGATCAAGAAGGAGGAGACGTGGCTGTTTCCGTACGTGTGTTGAACGCGGAGGTGCCGTCCGTTCGGCGCAGGTCATCGGTGATTTGAATCACGTCGAGTACGACTACATCATCACCTTGCAAGCTTCCGCACGCGATCTACAAGTGGTATGTAGATGCAAACTCTCTCCCTAGACTCGTTGCTTAGATGAACTCATAGATGGATCTTGGTGAAACCGTAGGAAAAATTTTAATTTTCTGCAACGTTCCCCAACAGTGGCATCATGAGCTAGGTCTATGCGTAGTTCTCTTTGCACGAGTAGAACACAACTTTGTTGTGGGCGTGGATTTTGTCATCTTACTTGCCTCTACTAGTCTTTTCTTGCTCAACGGTATTGTGGGATGAAGCGGCCCGGACCAACCTTACACGTACGCTTACGTGAGACCGGTTCCACCGACTAACATGCACAAGTTGCATAAGGTGGCTGGCGGGTGTCTGTCTCTCCCACCTTAGTTGGAGAGGAATCGATGAACAGGGCCCTTATGAAGGGTAAATAGAAGTTGACAAAATCACGTTGTGGTGATTCGTAGGTAAGAAAACGTTCTTGCTAGAACCCAATTGCAGCCACGTAAAAGATGCAACAACAATTAGAGGACGTCTAACTTGTTTTTGCAGCGATTGATCATGTGATGTGATATGGCCAGAAGTTGTGATGAATGATGAATTGTGATGTATGAGATCATGTTCTTTGTAATAGGATTCACGACTTGCATGTCGATGAGTATGACAACCGGCAGGAGCCATAGGAGTTGTCATTATTTTTTGTATGACCTGCGTGTCATTGAATAACGTCATGTAAACTACTTTACTTTATTGCTAAACGTTAGTCATAGAAGTAGAAGTAGTCGTTGGCATGACAACTTCATGAAGACACGATGATGGAGATCATGATGATGGAGATCATGGTGTCAAGCCGATGACAAGATGATCATGGAGCCCCGAAGATGAAGATCAATGGAGCTATATGATATTGGCCATATCATGTCACAACTATATAATTGCATGTGATGTTTATTATGTATTATGCATCTTGTTTACTTAGAACGACGGTAGTAAATAAGATGATCCCTTATAAAATTTCAAGAAGTGTTCTCCCCTAACTGTGCACCGTTGCTACAGTTCGTCGTTTCTAAGCACCACGTGATGATCGGGTGTGATGGATTCTTACATTCACATACAACGGGTGTAAGACAGTTTTACACAGCGAAAACACTTAGGGTTAACTTGACGAGCCTAGCATGTGCAGACATGGCCTCGGAACACGGAGACCGAAAGGTCGAACACGAATCGTATAGAAGATACGATCAACATGAAAATGTTCACCGACGATGACTAGTCCGTCTCACGTGATGATCGGACACGGGCTAGTCGACTCGGATCGTGTAACACTTAGATGACTAAAGGGATGTCTAATCTAAGTGGGAGTTCATAATTTGATTAGAACTTTATTATCATGAACATAGTCTAAAACCTTTGCAAATATGTCTTGTAGATCAATGGCCAACGCTAATGTCAACATGAACTTCAACGCGTTCCTAGAGAAAACCAAGCTGAAAGATGATGGCAGCAACTATACGGACTGGGTCCGGAACCTGAGGATCATCCTCATAGCTGCCAGGAAACAATATGTCCTAGAAGGACCGCTAGGTGACGCTCCCGTCCCAGAGAACCAAGACATTATGAATGCTTGGCAAACTCGCGCTGATGATTACTCCCTCGTTCAGTGCGGCATGCTTTACAGCTTAGAACCGGGGCTCCAAAAGCGTTTTGAGCATCACGGAGCATATGAGATGTTCGAAGAGCTGAAACTAGTTTTTCAAGCTCATGCCCGGGTCGAGAGATATGATGTCTCCGACAAGTTCTACAGTTGTAAGATGGAGGAAAATAGTTCTGTCAGTGAGCACATCCTGAAGATGTCTGGGTTGCACAACCGTATGACCCAGCTAAACATTAACCTCCCAGATGAGGCGGTCATTGACAGAATCCTCCAGTCGCTCCCACCAAGCTACAAAAGCTTTGTGATGAACTACAACATGCAAGGAATGGAAAAGACCATTCCTGAATTGTTCTCGATGCTGAAGTCAGCAGAGGCTGAAATCAAGAAAGAACATCAAGTGTTGATGGTCAATAAGACCACTAAGTTCAAGAAGGGCAAGGGTAAGAAGAACTTCAAGAAGGACGGCAAAGATGTTGCCGCGCCTGGTAAGCCAGTTACCAGGAAGAAGTCAAAGAATGGACCCAAGCCTGAGACTGAGTGCTTTTATTGCAAGGGGAAGGGTCACTGGAAGCGGAACTGCCCCAAATACTTAGCGGATAAGAAGGCCGGCAACACCAAAGGTATATTTGATATACATGTGATTGATGTGTACCTTACCAGTAATCGTAGTAACTCCTGGGTATTTGATACCGGTGCCGTTGCTCATATTTGTAACTCACAGCAGGAGCTGCGGAATAAACGGAGACTGGCAAAGGACGAGGTGACGATGCGCGTCGGGAATGGTTCCAAAGTCGATGTGATCGCCGTCGGCACGCTGCCTCTACATTTACCTACGGGATTAGTTTTGAACCTCAATAAATGTTATTTAGTGCCAAGTTTGAGCATGAACATTGTATCTGGATCTCGTTTAATACGAGATGGCTACTCATTTAAGTCTGAGAATAATGGTTGTTCGATTTATATGAGAGATATGTTTTATGGTCATGCTCCGATGGTCAATGGTTTATTCTTAATGAATCTCGAGCGTAATATTACACATGTTCATAGTGTAGATGCCAAAAGATTTAAAGTTGATAACGATAGTCCCACATACTTGTGGCACTGCCGCCTTGGTCACATTGGTGTCAAGCGCATGAAGAAGCTCCATGCTGATGGACTTTTAGAGTCTCTTGATTATGAATCATTTGACACGTGCGAACCCTGCCTCTTAGGTAAAATGACCAAGACTCCGTTCTCCGGAACAATGGAGCGAGCAACCAACTTGTTGGAAATCGTACACACCGATGTGTGCGGTCCAATGAGCGTTGAGGCTCGCGGAGGATATCGTTATGTTCTCACTCTCACAGATGACTTGAGTAGATATGGGTATGTCTACTTAATGAAACACAAGTCTGAGACCTTTGAAAAGTTCAAGGAATTTCAGAATGAGGTGGAGAATCAACGTGACCGAAAGATAAAATTCTTACGATCAGATCGTGGAGGAGAATACTTAAGTCACGAATTTGGTACACACTTAAAGAAATGTGGAATCGTTTCACAGCTCACGCCGCCTGGAACACCTCAGCGAAACGGTGTGTCCGAACGTCGTAATCGCACTCTATTGGATATGGTGCGGTCTATGATGTCTCTTACCGATTTACCGCTATCATTTTGGGGATACGCTCTAGAGACAGCTACATTCACTTTAAATAGGGCACCGTCTAAATCCGTTGAGACGACACCGTATGAATTATGGTTTGGCAAGAAACCTAAGCTGTCGTTTCTAAAAGTTTGGGGATGCGAAGCTTATGTCAAGAAACTTCAACCTGAAAAGCTCGAACCCAAGTCGGAAAAATGCGTATTCATAGGATACCCTAAGGAAATTATAGGGTATACCTTCTACTTAAGATCCGAAGGCAAGATCTTTGTTGCCAAGAACGGATGCTTTCTGGAAAAAGAGTTTCTCTCGAAAGAAGTAAGTGGGAGGAAAGTAGAACTCGATGAAGTACTACCTCTTGAGCGGGATAGTGACGCAGCACAGGAAAACATTCCTGTGATGCCCACACCAACTGAAGAGGAAAACCATGATAATGATCAAGGTACTTCGGATCAAGTTACTGCTGAACTTCGTAGGTCCACAAGGACACGTTCCGCACCAGAGTGGTACGGCAACCCTGTCCTGGAAATCATGTTGTTAGACAACAATGAACCTTCGAACTATGAAGAAGCAATGACGGGCCCGGATTCCAACAAACGGCTTGAAGCCATGAAATCCGAGATAGAATCCATGTATGAAAACAAAGTATGGACTTTGACAGACTTGCCCGATGATCGGCGAGCAATAGAAAACAAATGGATCTTTAAGAAGAAGACGGACGCGGATGGTAATGTTACCATCTATAAAGCTCGACTTGTCGCTAAGGGTTATCGACAGGTTCAAGGGATTGACTACGACGAGACATTCTCTCCCGTAGCGAAGCTAAAGTCCGCCCGAATCATGTTAGCAATTGCCGCATACTATGATTATGAGATATGGCAGATGGACGTCAAAACAGCATTCCTTAACGGGCATCTTAAGGAAGAACTGTATATGATACAGCCGGAAGGTTTTGTCGATCCTCAGAACGCTAACAAAGTATGCAAGCTCCAGCGATCCATTTATGGACTGGTGCAAGCATCTCGGAGTTGGAACATTCGCTTTGATGAGATGATCAAAGCGTTTGGGTTTATGCAGACTTATGGAGAAGCCTGCGTTTACAAGAAAGTGAGTGGGAGCTCTGTAGCATTTCTCATATTATATGTAGATGACATACTCCTGATGGGAAATAATATAGAATTTCTGGACAGCATTAAGGCCTACTTGAATAAGTGTTTTTCAATGAAGGACCTTGGAGAAGCTGCTTATATATTAGGCATCAAGATCTATAGAGATAGATCGAGACGCCTCATAGGTCTTTCACAAAGTACATACCTTGATAAGATTTTGAAGAGATTCAGAATGGATCAGTCCAAGAAGGGGTTCTTGCCTATGTTACAAGGTATGAGACTGAGCTCAGCTCAGTCACCGACCACGGCAAAAGATAAAGAAGAGATGAGTGTCATCCCCTATGCTTCAGCCATAGGATCTATTATGTATGCCATGCTGTGTACCAGACCCGATGTAAACCTTGCCGTAAGTTTGGTAGCAAGATACCAAAGTAATCCCGGCAAGGAACACTGGACAGTGGTCAAGAATATCCTGAAGTACCTGAAAAGGACAAAGGACACGTTTCTCGTTTATGGAGGAGACGAAGAGCTCGTCGTAAAGGGTTACGTCGACGCTAGCTTTGACTCAGATCCGGATGACTCTAAGTCACAAACCGGATACGTGTATATGTTGAATGGTGGAGCAGTAAGCTGGTGCAGCTGCAAGCAGAGCGTCGTGGCGGGATCTACGTGTGAAGCGGAGTACATGGCAGCCTCGGAGGCAGCACATGAAGCGATTTGGGTGAAGGAGTTCATCACCGACCTAGGAGTCATACCCAATGCGTCGGGGCCGATCAAACTCTTCTGTGACAACACTGGAGCTATTGCCCTCGCAAAGGAGCCCAGGTTTCACAAGAAGACCAGGCACATCAAGCGTCGTTTCAACTCCATCCGTGAAAATGTTCAAGATGGAGACATAGAGATTTGCAAAGTACACACGGATCTGAATGTCGCAGATCCGCTGACTAAACCTCTCTCGCGTGCAAAACATGATCAACACCAGAACTCTATGGGTGTTCGATTCATCACAATGTAACTAGATTAGTGACTCTAGTGCAAGTGGGAGACTGTTGGAAATATGCCCTAGAGGCAATAATAAAAGTATTATTATATTTCATTGTTCATGCTAATTGTCTTGTATTCATGCTATAACTGTATTATCCGGAAATCGTAATACACGTGTGAATACTTAGACCACACTATGTCCCTGGTAAGCCTCTAGTTGACCAGCCCGTTGTGATCAACAGATAGTCATGGTTTCCTGACTATGGACATTGGATGTCATTGATAACGGGATCACATCATTAGGAGAATGATGTGATGGACAAGACCCAATCCTAAGCATAGCATAAGAGATCGTGTAGTTCGTTTTGCTAGAGCTTTGCAAGTGTCAAGTATCTCTTCCTTCGACCATGAGATCGTGTAACTCCCGGATACCGTAAGAATGCCTTGGGTGTGCCAAACGTCACAACGTAACTGGGTGACTATAAAGGTGCATTACAGGTATCTCCGAAAGTAGCTGTTGGGTTGACACGGATCGAGACTGGGATTTGTCACTCCGTATGACGGAGAGGTATCTCTGGGCCCACTCGGTAATGCATCATCATAATGAGCTCAAAGTGACCAAGGTGTTGGACACGGGATCATGCATTACGGTACGAGTAAAGTGACTTGCCGGTAACGAGACTGAACAAGGTATTGGGATACCGACGATCAAGTCTCGGGCAAGTAACGTACCGATTGGCAAAGGGAATTGTATACAGGGTTTGATCGAATCCTCGACATAGTGGTTCATCCGATGACAACATCGAGGAGCATGTGGGAGCCATCATGGGTATCCAGATCCCGCTGATGGTTATTGACTAAGAGAGTCTCGGTCATGTCTACATGTCTCCCGAACCCGTATGGTCTACACACTTAAGGTTCAGTCACGCTAGGGTTGTAGGGATATGTATATGCAGTAACCCGAATGTTGTTCGGAGTCCCGGATGAGATCCCGGACGTCACGAGGAGTTCCGGAATGGTCCGGAGGTAAAGATTTATATATGGGAAGTCCTGTTTCGGGCATCGGGACAAGTTTCGGGGTTATCGGTATTGTACCGGGACCACCGGAGGGGTCCCGGGGGCCCACCGGGTGGGGCCACCCATCCCCGGGGGCCACATGGGCTGTAGGGGGTGCGCCTTGGCCTACATGGGCCAAGGGCACCAGCCCCACAAGGCCCATGCGCCTAGGGTTTCCAAGGGGGAGGAGTCCTACTAGTGGAAGGCACCTCCTAGGTGCCTTGGGGGGGAGGGAATCCCCCCTTGGCCGCCGCACCCCCTAGGAGATTTGATCTCCTAGGGCCGGCCCACCCCCCTTGGCACCCCTATATATAGTGGGGGGAGAGGAGGGACTTCATACCTTGTGCCCTGGCCTTTGGTTGCCTCCTTCTCCCTCCCCAACACCTCCTCCAACTCCATAGCGCTTAGTGAAGCTCTGCCGGAGTACTGCAGCTCCATCAACACCACGCCGTCGTGCTGCTGCTGGTGCCATCTCCCTCAACCTCTCCTCCCTTCCTTGCTGGATCAAGAAGGAGGAGACGTGGCTGTTTCCGTACGTGTGTTGAACGCGGAGGTGCCGTCCGTTCGGCGCAGGTCATCGGTGATTTGAATCACGTCGAGTACGACTACATCATCACCTTGCAAGCTTCCGCACGCGATCTACAAGTGGTATGTAGATGCAAACTCTCTCCCTAGACTCGTTGCTTAGATGAACTCATAGATGGATCTTGGTGAAACCGTAGGAAAAATTTTAATTTTCTGCAACGTTCCCCAACATGTAGGTGTTTGGGTTTGTGTTTTCCTCACTTGATTTTTGCTCAAAGTCCTCGGAGGATGGGATGCTCTCAATGACAAGTGTCAGTTTCTCTAGGAGCTGCCAACCAGCTAGTGGTTGTAGGGGCGGCTATTTATAGCCTAGGGAGCAGCCCGACATGATAAGACATAAATGCCCTCCAATGATATGACCGTTAGGTGGGTAGATATCTTGGGACAGTTGGCGCATAGCACAACAACGGTCGGATATTTGAGGTTCAAATTCCTCGGGGCTATCATGTTGCTCACTGTGTAGGCAATCCGCACTGGCGAATTCCTAACTGCTCAGTCAAAAAAAATTCCTCAGAGACCAGAAGATCTTCGTCTCTGTCACTGAAGAAACTGACTGAACTGATATGTGTAAGTGCATCTAGTGCCCCTTAGTGATTTTGGTGTATTGAAGACTTATAGGTTAAGGGACTAATGCGTTTGTGAGTATACATAGGTCTATAAGTCTATGAGGAGTTTGATATTTACAGAGAAAGTCGACCCCTAAAAATGAAGTTCTTCAACCGAAGACTTTGATATTCTGAAGACTTTCTGAAGACTTTGAAAGTGAAGAGATTGGTGTGACCTTGAAGACTTGGTATTCATTTGTGGAACATGAAGCGTGAAGACTTTTGTTTTCGTAGTTTCATTTTCTCTTTCTTGAGTCATAGGAAACACCGTACTGTTAAAGGGGGTCGAGGAAATACTAAAGAAAAATTTCCATGTGATGCTCAACTCAAAATCCTACACCTACCAATCCCTTCGAGTGAAGCCTTTGGAAATCTCATACAGTTCAGTCATTTTCTTTAGTGACAGAGACGAAGTTCTTCTGGTCACTGATGAATTTGTTCTGACTGAGGAGTTAGGAATTCGTCAGTGCGAATTACCTACATAGTGAGGAACATGATAGCCCTGAGGAATTTGAGAGTCAAATTTCTGACCGTTGCTGTGCTGCGCGCCAGCTGTCCCAAAATATCTTATCCACCTAACGGTCATATCATTGAGGGGCATTTATGTCTTATCATGGCGGGCTGCTCCCTAGGCTATAAATAGCCGCCCCCTACAACCACTAGCTGGTTGGCTGCTCCGAGAGAACTTGACACTTGTCATTTGAGAGCAACCCATCCTCCGAGGACTTTGAGCGAAAATCATCAAGTGAGGAAACCCAAAACCAAACCCCTACAAACCCAAAGTGATTGAGCATCACTGAAGAAATTGATCCTGCATGGATCCGACACTTGTTACCTTTGAAGACTGTGCTTCTTCCAGATGGTTAGGCGTCAAGGTCTAGAGCATCCAAGAGGAATTGTGGATTGCCGAGTGACCAAGTCTGTGAAGGTTTGGAAGTCGCCTGAAGACTTACCACGAGTGATTGGACGAGATCTACGTGATCTTAGTTCAAGGAGAATACGGTGAGGACTGGGTGTCCTGAGCTGCGTGCTCAGAGACTGGGTGTCCGGGACTGCGTGTCCTCGAGTTTAAATACTCAGCCGCTCCAACCAGACGTACAACTGAGACAGCAATTGGAACTGGTCTACCAAATCATTATCTTCACCAACCTAACTGGTTCCATTTCCTCAACCCTTTCATTTCCTCATTACTGTGTTGAGTGTTTGTTCATATTTGTGTTTGAAGACTTTGACTGAAGACTTTCTCAATTTCCTCAGTTCAATTTCTTCAGTCTGTTTGTCTTCATCTTGTGTTATCCTGTGATTACGCTTTCTGTACTCTGTGCTAGTCTTCATTTCATCATGATGACCATGCTTGTATTCTGTTATGCTTACTTCTGAGTACTTATTCCACTGCTAATAGTTCTTCGCTAAGGAATTTCCTCACCGGCAAATTCCTCAGTGAAGAATTCATAAAAATCGCCTATTCACCCCCCTCTAGTTGACATAACGCACTTTCAATTGGTATCAGAGCAAAGTACTCCCTTGTTCTGTGTGATTTTGGTTTAACCGCCTGGAGTTTTTAGTTATGTCGACCACAGGTATGAAGAAAGTGTCATGCCCTATCTTTGACGGTCATGATTATCCCAAGTGGAAGGCCATGATGAGGAAGCGCCTCATGGCAATGAACAACGAGCTGTGGACCGTCACTGAGATTGGTCTTACTGATCTATGCAAGATGGCGGACGCTGATGATATTCGCAAGTACACTCGACTTGACATCTTGGCGAAGGATATCATCTGTTCCTGCCTATCCAGAGATCAATTCAGGCTCATTATGCATCTTTGCAATGCAAAGTTTATCTGGGACCGAATCTCCGACGTCTATGAAGGTCATCGAACCCGTCATGATCCTTGGTTTGAGGACTTCAAGGAATCTCTCAAAACAATGACTTTCGAACTAGAATCATCATCTTCTGCATCATGTCTCATGGCAAAGGGTGTCGAGGTAACCGAATGTTCCTCATCTGAATTCAGTGACTGTGAATCTGATGATGATGAATCTGATGATGATATTGAACCTAGCTATACCAAACTTGTTTGCATTGCCACCAAACAACAACATGCCTTGGAAAAGGTTCAAAACATGCTAGACAAAAGTGATGATATGTTGGGTGAAGAAATGGATCGCACTAAAGCCCTGACTGAAAATCTTCAGAGACTTCAGTCTAGGTTTGATAACCTTCAAAGTCATCATAACACTCTCTTATCTGATCATGAGAAACTTTCTTATGAATTTCTTCAAAGAAAGCAAGATCTTGAGAACCTAAGAGTGAGTTATGAAGATCTTGAGAAGGAGCGCGATTCATTACTAGCTCAACAAATCAGCGCTACTCAAGAAGAATTTGTTCCTCCATGCTTAAAGTGCATTGAACATGAATGTGCTAATTCTTCACCTGAATGTTCAAATGCTTCAACTGTTACAAATTCTTCACCTGCCTCTGCTATCACTAATTCCTCATCTAAGGACATTGCTAGTATCACTGACGATGCAGGGCTGAAGGAATTGTACACAACAGGCATGTACAAAAGCCTCAAAGGGCATCAGATTCTTTGTGATGTACTCAAAAGGCAGATCCTCAACAGAAACCCTAGGAAAGAGGGTATTGCCTTTGAGAGGAAACTTAATGCTGATGGAACATATTGGAAGCCTGAGCAATACCCCAAAACCTCATGGGTTGCTGCAAAGGGACCTCCAGTTGATCCATCTAACTTATCTGGCTTTACATGTGAATCTTCTCATTCTTCTGATGAGTCATTTGACTCCAACTATAAACTGTTCAAAAATCAGAATGGTGAAGTATTTGCTAGATATGTTGGGACTAACTGCAGGAACGGTTCCCCTATGAAGAAAATCTGGGTTCCCAAAAGTTATGTTGAAAGTCTTCAGGTGAATGTCCTCATGACACCACCTGTGAAGAACAGGAACCCCAGATCCAATTCTTCATATGGACCTAATTCTTCACATGGATCAAATTCCTCAAATGGATCAAAGTCCTCATATGATTATCATCGTGCTAACAACTCTGTTTCGCAGGGTAGAGCTAAGGGCTACGAATATGCACATTATTCTTCAAATCATTATGTTCATAAGTCCTCGAAGAATTTCTCTGCTTATTCATATGCTTACTCTAACCCCTCTTATGTGAAACGAAATGGTTTGGCCTCTATGCCACCATTCTCTTATGGTGCTCGCAGAGTGATGAACTCTTTGCCACCCCTTCAGATGTGGGTGGTGAAGAAAAAGAACTAATCTCTTCTGCAGGGTCAGGTCTCCAGACGTGCTTTAACGTCTGAAGAATTTGCTAGGGACCTGACAAAATTGCCTGAAAGGACGCAGGCTAATCATGATGAAATGAACTTCCATTTCACACGTCCTCCTAGTGCTATATCTGTTTACTGCTTGATGAAATTCATCTGATGAACTTGATATCATATTCTTCATTGATGAAGCATATGAGATTGTAAGTTACACTAATTCATCTGCAGAATGATCAACCCAAAACCACTGAATGGGTCCTCGATAGTGGATGTACTAATCACATGACTGGTGACAAGAATCTTTTGATGGATGCTCCCTTATCACCGTCACATCTGAAGCACATCATCTTTGCTGACAAAGGCAAAAGTCAGGTATTGGGTCTTGGTAAGGTTGCGATCTCTAAGGATAAACACATGGACAAAGTCATGCTTGTTGAGTCCTTAGGATACAACCTCATGTCAGTCTCAATGCTTTGTGATCTTGATATGGTTGTTGTCTTTGGCAAGTATCGTTGTGTTGTGATTATGGAAGCTGACAATTCTAAAGTCTTCGAAGGCTTTAGGAGAGGAGACTTGTATATTGTTGATTTCTCTACAGGACCACAACCAGCCGTGTGTCTACTTGCAAAAGCTTCAGAAGGCTGGCTATGGCATCGACGACTTGGTCATGCAGGCATGAGGAATTTGCACACGCTTGCGAAGAAGAAGCATGTCATTGGCATTGAGAATGTCAAATTCCTCAAGGATCACTTATGCGGAGCCTGTGAAGCTGGAAAAATGACCAAGGCCAAGCATCCAGCGAAGACTATCATGACCACTACTCGTCCATTCGAATTGCTTCACATGGACCTCTTCAGACCTAATCATTACTCAGCAGTCACTAATGCTGCATCTCTATATGGTTTTGTCATTGTTGATGATTACTCTCGATATACATGGGTACACATTGTTACTTACAAACATGAAGTGCAGGAAGTCTTCAAACGTTTTTCCTCAAGGGCTTCAACCAACTTTGGTGTGAAGATCAAGCACATCAGAAGTGACAATGGAACTAAGTTCAAGAATTCCGGTCTTGATGACTATCTTGATGAACTTGGTATTACTCATGAGTTATCTGCTCCCTATACTCCTCAGCAAAATGGCGTCGTGGAGCGCAAGAACAGAACTCTTGTTGAGATGGCTCGCACTATGCTTGATGAATACAAAACGCCTCATCATTTTTGGATTGATGCAATTGATACTGTGTGCCACATCATCAACAGAGTATATCTTCACAAATTCTTCAAGAAGATGGCCTATGAACTCCTCACTGACAAGAAACCCAATGTGAGTTATTTCAAAGTCTTAGGTGCTAAATGTTGGATTAGAGATCCTCACCACAATTCTAAATTTGCACCGAAAGCACATGAAGGTTTTATGCTTGGTTACGGAAAGGACTCGCACACCTACAGAGTCTTCAACAATGCTCTTCACAAGGTTGTTGAAACTGTAGATGTGCGGTTCGATGAAACTAATGGCTCGCAAAGAGAGCACCTACCTTCTGTGTTAGATGAACCAGCACCTGAGGATTCTATCATGTTCAAGGCAACTGAGGATGTCATTCCTACTAAAGAATTTGCTGAAGAATTCATTCCAGTACGCGAAGAACATCGAGCTGATGCACCTGAAGAAAATGCTGAGGAAAATGGTGTTGAATAAAATGCTGACCAAACTCCTCAGCGACCACCAGCTCATCCTCGCGTTGCAAAAGAAGTGCAAATGGAGAAGATCATTGATGACATTAGAGCACCAGGTCCTCTCACACGCTCAAAAGCTTCACATTTATCTAACTTCTGTGGGCACTATGCTTTTGTCTCTATCACAGAGCCCACTAAGGTAGATGAAGCATTTCTGGAGCCGGAGTGGATTTAGGCTATGCAAGAAGAATTACATCAGTTCGAGCTCAACAATGTCTGGGAACTGGTCAAACGTCCAGATCCTTGCAAGCATAATATCATTGGCACAAAGTGGATCTACCGCAACAAGCAAGATGAAAATGGCCTTGTGGTGAGGAATAAGGCACGACTGGTAGCTCAAGGCTACACACAGGTTGAAGGAATTGATTTCGATGAAACTTTTGCACCTGTTGCTAGACTTGAGGCTATTCGCATATTACTTGCTTATGCTAACCATCATGATATCATCTTATATCAAATGGATGTGAAAAGTGCATTCGTCAATGGTAAGCTTGAGGAAGAAGTATATGTTGATCAACCCCCAGGTTTTGAAGATCCAAAGAATCCTGACAAAGTCTTCAGACTCAATAAGGCCCTCTATGGCCCCAAGCAAGCCCCTCGGGCGTCATATGATACATTGAAGGAATTCTTCGTGAAGAATGGCTTCACACCCGGTTCACTCGACCCTACTCTCTTTACTAAATCTTATGATGGTGAACTGTTTGTGTGCCAAATATATGTTGATGATATTATCTTTGGCTATACTGACCAATGTTATAGTGATGAATTTGCGTATATGATGAGTGAAGAATATCAAATGTCTATGATGGGAGAGTTGAAATTCTTCTTAGGTCTTCAAATTCGTCAATAGCGCAATGGCATATTCATATCTCAGGAGAAATACCTCAAAGATGTACTGAGGAAATTCGGCATGCAAGATTGCAAAGGCGTCAAAATTCCTATGCCCACAAATGGCCATCTATGCACTGATGAAAATGGTATTGACTTCGATCACAAGGTATACCGCTCCATGATTGGTTCTTTATTGTACTTATGTGCATCTAGGCCAGATATAATGCTTAGTGTTTGCATGTGTGCCCGATTTCAAGCTGCACCGAAGGAATCACACCATAAGGCTGTGAAGCATATTCTTCGATATCTAGCTCACACACCAACACTAGGATTATGGTACCCCAAGGGCTCTGCTTTTGATCTCATTGGATATTCTGACTCTGACTATGCTGGTGATCGTGTGGACCGCAAGTCAACTTCTGGCACTTGTCATTTCCTCGTACAATCTTTGGTTTGTTGGTCCTCGAAGAAACAGAACTGCGTATCACTGTCCACTGCGGAAGCTGAATACATTGCTGCTGGCTCTTGCTGTGCTCAACTGCTTTGGATGAAGCAAACACTCAAGGACTATGGCGTCAACGTGAAGAATGTGCCTCTCCTCTGCGACAATGAGAGTGCCATCAAGATTGCTCACAACCCAGTTCAGCACTCGAAGACAAAGCACATTCAGATTCGTCATCATTTTCTTCGTGATCATGTGTTGAAGGGTGACATCTCCATCGAGCACGTGAAGACTGAAGAACAGCTAGCTGATATTTTCACTAAGCCCTTGGATGAGATGAGATTTAGCAAGTTGCGGTGTGAGCTAAATATCTTAGAATCTTCGAATGTTCTTTGAAAAGGACACACATCCTAACACTTATGCAAAATTGATGACTTAGATGTGCAACACATGAAGAAACATTTTTCTTCAATCAATGAAGAATAACACTCTAAGTGTGAAGAAATTAATGAAGAATTTGATTCTCAGAACCCTACGACAATTGTACGCGGTGTCTGAAATCATCATTCTTATACGGTGGGTCACGCCACCACAAAAAGTTAAAAATCTTCAATTTGAGTTTTTTTTTCAGTTTTGAAATTCTTTAGTTTTTCAAATTCTTCAACTTTTCAAAATCTTCACTGTTTCCTTCGTTTTTCTTCATTGGCTATATATATATATAAAGAGTTTATGTCCTCTACAGCATTCACTTATAGCTATTTCTTCAAGTTGCTTCTTCTACTAAGTGAATGTGATCGGACCCTTCCCCCTCTATGCTATACTCAACCCAATCTATTCACAAATTCTTCATATGTGTTCTATTTTAAACTCGTTCAAAATCTTCACCGAGTCCTTGTCAGCTGAAGAAATTGCGAACGAAACTTTAAAAAAAAATCTTATCCTAATTTTCGGTTTTTGCCGCTCAAACAGTTCCGCATCTCAAATGCATTATTCTATTCACCCACGATCGTACACGATCTCCACTACACAGTACGTGGGTGACACATGTCGTGAGAAGGAGAATGGTCAGGGGCACGTTCGTCCTAAATCTTCGGGCGAACAGTTTTTTCACCGTGTCTATAAATACCCCTCTCCCCTTCCTCACTTCATTTACTTCGCTCGACCGTTCTCTCTCTCACTCGAGCTCCTCAAACCCTAGCGCCGCCGCTACTCCATCATCGCCGGCGAGGAAGAGCTTCGCTGCCTCGACCTCGTCGCCGTCGTACTCACGCCGACCGCGGAAATCTTCACTCCGCCGCCGCCGTAGCTGTCTTCCTATGCCAAGTTAGGGCGTGGGAGATCTAACCTGACGAACTTCTCATCTGTTCTTCTCAGTTCGTCGTGTTCTTCACTTCGGGTAATTAAAAGTTACTTTTATTACTCGCTTTGATTCTCAAGCTTTCCTGAAAATCTTCAAAGGTGTTTATTCTTCAAATCTTCACACATATGAACACCTCACACGTTATATGCTCTTGATTAGTTTCTCTAAGCATCTTTTTCCTTCAAGATTCCTCAATTGTGTGGATCTTCGATCTGTACAACTCTGGAACCTAAGACAAAAACGCTTAGTGAAATTCCTCAAGGCTCATCTGGTCAAATTCCTCAAAAACTTGTTCTTTTTGAAAAATCTTCTCAAAACGCATATGACCTCTCCAAATTCCTCGCACCTGTACTCTATCACAGGTACTCATGTCTGCTGCTGAATCACTAGGTTCTCATCAACTTAACTCATTTGCAGCGTTCCTCGAAGAAAAACTGCATACTTCTTCAGAGAACTCAATTGTTCAAATTCCTTAACTGAAGAATATGGCAGACAGTAAGAAGCCACAGAAAGGAGGAAAGAAACCTAAGGTTATGACTGCGTTTGAAATCCCTAAGGAAATTTATGCCGACTATTGCACAACTGATGAAGCAAAATTTGGCAAAGAAAACAAAAATCAGCGCAAGGTGCGCATTCAGAAGATTGAACGGAGATGGGCAAGGGAATGGAGGGAATACAGATATGTGACTCCAAAGTACATGAAGAAATTTGCCCTCAATCCTCCATGCCCAAGAGCTCCATTGGCACCTGGCCAAGTAGCTGACCCCACAAGCATCAAACGTGGTGAGGACTTTCCTGAAGAATGGGCTAAGCGCCAAGCTAAATTGGCAAGACAAGCCAAGGAGGCAGTGAAGAAATTCAATGAGGATTCTGCCACTGCTACTGCTACTGAGGCCTCGGTCAAACCGAGGAAATCCATGCCAAAGAAGCCTGCTCGTAAGCCAAGTGCTTCACCAACAGCGCCCTCACGGCCAAGTTCCTCAGCAATGCCCTCACGGCAAATTCCTCACGCTACAAAAGCTCCTTCAAAGTCCTCAGCACCTGTGCATCTGGCTACATGTCAAAGGACAGCTGGTTTCTCGATTGCCTCTGGTGTTTCAGCAAGTTCCTCAGCTGCACCAATTTCATCATCTGGCCCCACACTATTGAAGACCAAAGTAACAGCTGGACGAGGTCCTCGGCCAAGTCCAAAGAAGAAACAGGTTGCATTCCATGTGCCTTCTGATGATGAAGCTTCTGATGATGAACTTGCAGAAATCATCAGAGACAGACAGGTGAAGGCCGCTAGAGCCAAAGGCACATCTGTGCCACTGCTATTGGATCCGAGGAAAATCCTCGATTATATTGATCTCTGGCACAAGGATCCAAACACCCCAATGCCTGATTTTTATCTGACCCCTGGACAGAGTCATATGTTGTCCCATTTCATCACTGAAGAGAAATGGAAGTTTGAGAAGGCAAGAGATATCAAGAAAGCTCAATACAGAAAGGAGAAGCTCCTGAAGAAAAACGTTGTCAGAATGACACCTGAGGAACTTCTCCAGGCTCAGTCTGAAATTCAAGCCCTCAGCAAAGACTTTGATGCCTACTATGCTGATTGGCAAGGAGCTAAAGTAAGATTCGTCAATCTGACGAAGAAATTCACAAATGTTGCAGCCCCATCGCAACAAGAAAATCTTCAGGCTGCCGACTCTGCTCAGCCTGCTAAAGAACATGCCAGCACCGCTGATGACTTTCAGCCTGCTGAAGAACATGCTCGTTCCAGGGCTGGTGAAGAAATTGCAGCCGCTGAAGAAATTTCCAGGGCATCCACTAGTGGTGCGCCTGAAGAAACTGAAGAAGTCAGGGCAACTGCATCAGTTGCGCCTGAAGAAAATCAACCAGATTCCTCAGCTCCATCTGCACCCACACCAACTCCAATTCTTCCATGTGCATTCGATGTGAAGAAGACCAAGGCTGCAGAGCGAGCTGCAGTGAAGAAAAGGAAGGCATCAGCTGCGTCAAACTCTTCGGGTGCAAAGAAAATTAAGCCGACGACCAGCTCACTCGAAAATCCAATTGATGCTGTTCCTATTTCCTCCATGCCATCAAAGGACCTTGTTCCTTTTGGAGAAGACTATGAGATCCCAAGCGGATCTGATGAAGAACATCATTCTGCTGCTTCGTCAGAGCAGGTTGATGAAGAAATTGAAGTGGAAGCAATCCCTTCAACCCCAATCATTTCCTCACCTAGGCCTCAGTTCATAGCTGAAGAGGCCGGTGTTGAGGAACTTGAAGAAGATGTGGATATTGGAAGCACAACGCCAGTGATGAACGATGACTTTTGGGAAAGTCAGCATCCAAATTCTCCACTCTTCACCCCACTCCAACAGATACCTCAGTCCCCTGCACCAACAGTTCAAATGGGCTCTGAAGAAACTCATCCCACTCCATCTATACATGAAGAAATTCCAGCCACTAGTGCTGATGAACCTGCTGCTGCAGATCCTCTGACTGCACCTATTGAGGAACAAGAAATTCCTCAGCCTGAAGAACCTGAGCTCGCGAGTCCTGAGGTGGTGATGCAACTCACTGACACCCCTCTGCCAAAGCCAAAGAATCCATTCTCAAGCAAACAGAAATTCAAGGCTGAAGATTTCTTTGCTGAGCACGTATTCTTCACTGATTATAATCCATATGATTCTGCTCGCATAAGGAAGAGGCGTTTCTGGACTGCCAGCCAAGCCAATTTCTATTCCTCAGTGCTCTTCGACAAAGACAAAGTCTTTGATCATGCACATATTCCTCATGTGGACATGGAGTCTCTGCCCGGCTTTGAACCAGTCCTCAGTGTTCTTCACGACGCAGGACTTCTGAATTTCTGCATTGATATCTATGACTGGAATGAAGAACTCATTCTTCAATTCTATGCAACTCTGCACATCACCAGAGACGCTGAAGACGTGAACTCATGGGTATTAGACTGGATGTCTGAAAATACTCACTACAAGGCACCAGCAACTGAATTGCTTCGTGCTCTACCACTCAGTCCTCCACTTGATGGTGCTCGTTGTATCTACAACAAACCAGAACTTTCCGATCACTATATGCAAGTGCTGATGAAGCCTTTGAAGCCAAGGCAGGCCCCACGAACCAAATTCCTCGTCAAGGAATTACTCTATGTGCCTCGGACTGTCTATCGAATTCTGACGAAGACAATGAGTCCCATCAAAGGCCACGACTCCAATGATGAAGAAGTCGTTGGCATCATGAAGAATATGCTTTTCAACATCATTCATGGCGTTCCCATCAACTTCCATGATTTCTTCATAAGGACTCTGGCCAATATTGCTATGTCACCATTCGAGCTGAAGCCCTATGCTCCTTGGATTATGAGATTCATCAGGGCAAGATCTTCACTGAATTACAAAGCTGACACTCTGAACCACGGTAGCTACTTGCCTCCCATTGAAGTCCTCAAATGGACAGTTTCATCAGCTGATGATAAAGGCAAGGCCACTACTGTGATCGATGAAGGCATTCATCCATTGGATGGTTAATTTCGCAAGGCTGCATCTTACTCTACCAATGACGATTCTGCCACACATGACTCTGCCGCAAATACCTCAGCCAAGCAAAATCCTCAAGCCACAGCACCCAGGGTGATGACTTACCGTGAGTTACTCCTCAGTCTTCATCAGAAGGTTGATCGCAATCACAAATGGGTAAAGCGTCAGTTTGGTGCACTTCTTCACAATATGACCTCAACACACAATGCAGTGAAGAAGAACCAATACTACCTTTATGAAACCTTCAACCGCACCTGGGCTGTCCTCAGTCATGTCTACAGCGCTGAAGAACTGAAGACTATGGGTCTCAAGGAAGAATTTGACTGGTTTGCACCTCCTCCGAAGAAATTCAAGAAGGTCAAAATTCCTCCACTAGTGGCCAGCTCTTATTCTTCATCGCATGACACTAATGAGTATGAAGATTTGGACGACACTGCGGCAGGCCCTGCTACAACAAACAACCCCGACAACGCTGGCGCTCCTCCATCGACTTGAAATTCTTTAGGGGCGTTAGTCCTCAGTTTCAATCCTTTTGGTCATTTGATGACAAAGGGGGAGAAATCTGAGTTAGTCTTCAAGCGGGTCTACATTAAGGGCATTTTTTTTAAGTTACAACTCTCGTTCTTCTGAAACTTTTATTTGGATCGAGTTGTAATCTTAAACCCGATGGTGCGCTGATACTTCTGTTGCATTATGCTTTGCATGCTTATTCCTCGTTAATGATATTGTACGCATGCTGAATCTCATCAGGCACCATATTTCATCATGCATTTCAAATTCTTCATATTATATATCAAATGCGTGTATGAATTACAAGATATAGGGGGAGATCTCCATGATTCAACTCTTCAAATGTGTATTGCCTCAAAAGCAAATTACTCATTATGCACATCTTCAGGGGGAGTTCTACTATATCCTGTAATCAAATTCCTCAATATCAGTGTATACACTTCATATGTTTATCCCCGTTGAAAACTTAACCTATGTTGTCATCAATCACCAAAAAGGGGGAGATTGTAAGTGCATCTAGTGCCCCTTAGTGATTTTGGTGTATTGAAGACTTATAGGTTAAGGGACTAATGCGTTTGTGAGTATACATAGGTCTATAAGTCTATGAGGAGTTTGATATTTACAGAGAAAGTCGACCCCTAAAAATGAAGTTCTTCAACTGAAGACTTTGATATTCTGAAGACTTTCTGAAGACTTTGAAAGTGAAGAAATTGGTGTGACCTTGAAGACTTGGTATTCATTTGTGGAACATGAAGCGTGAAGACTTTTGTTTTCGTAGTTTCATTTTCTCTTTCTTGAGTCATAGGAAACACCGTACTGTTAAAGGGGGTCGAGGAAATACTAAAGAAAAATTTCCATGTGATGCTCAACTCAAAATCCTACACCTACCAATCCCTTCGAGTGAAGCCTTTGGAAATCTCATACAGTTCAGCCATTTTTTTCAGTGACAGAGACGAAGTTCTTCTGGTCACTGATGAATTTGTTCTGACTGAGGAGTTAGGAATTCGTCAGTGCGAATTACCTACATAGTGAGGAACATGATAGCCCTGAGGAATTTGAGAGTCAAATTTCCGATCGTTGATGTGCTGCACGCCAGCTGTCCCAAAATATCTTATGCACCTAACGGTCATATCATTGAGGGGCATTTATGTCTTATCATGTCGGGCTGCTCCCTAGGCTATAAATAGCCGCCCCCTACAACCACTAGCTGGTTGGCTGCTCCGAGAGAACTTGACACTTGTCATTTGAGAGCAACCCATCCTCTGAGGACTTTGAGCGAAAATCATCAAGTGAGGAAACCAAAAACCAAACCCCTACAAACCCAAAGTGATTGAGCATCACTAAAGAAATTGATCCTGCGTGGATCCGACGCTTGTTACCTTTGAAGACTGTGCTTCTTCCAGATGGTTAGGCATCAAGGTCTAGAGCATCCAAGAGGAATTGTGGATTGCCGAGTGACCAAGTCTGTGAAGGTTTGGGAGTCGCCTGAAGACTTACCACGAGTGATTGGACGAGATCTGCGTGATCTTAGTTCAAGGAGAATACGGTGAGGACTGGGTGTCCTGAGCTGCGTGCTCAGAGACTGGGTGTCCGGGACTGCGTGTCCTCGAGTTTAAATACTCAGCCGCTCCAACCAGACGTACAACTGAGACAGCAGTTGGAACTGGTCTACCAAATCATTGTCTTCACCAACCTAACTCGTTCCATTTCCTCAACCCTTTCATTTCCTCATTACTGTGTTGAGTGTTTGTTCATATCTGTGTTTGAAGACTTTGACTGAAGACTTTCTCAATTTCCTCAGTTCAATTTCTTCAGTCTGTTTGTCTTCATCTTGTGTTATCCTGTGATTACGCTTTCTGTACTCTGTGCTAGTCTTCATTTCATCATGATGACCATGCTTGTATTCTGTTATGCTTACTTCTGAGTACTTATTCCGCTGCTAATAGTTCTTCGCTAAGGAATTTCCTCACCGGCAAATTCCTCAGTGAAGAATTCATAAAAATCGCCTATT
This sequence comes from Triticum aestivum, assembly GCF_018294505.1. Lineage (NCBI taxonomy): Eukaryota > Viridiplantae > Streptophyta > Magnoliopsida > Poales > Poaceae > Triticum > Triticum aestivum. Next base: position 688,238,430 of record NC_057798.1, on the reverse strand, counting down.
CACCCCCCTCTAGTCGACATAACGCACTTCCAATATGAGATTTTCAATGGCTTCTCTCGAAAGCATTGGGTAGATGTAGGATTTTGAGATGAGTATCACTTGGAAATCACTTTCCTTAGTATTACCTCGACCCCCTTTAACAGTATGATGTTTCCTAGGACTCAAAAAGAGAAAATTAAACTACGAAAACAAAAGTCTTCATGCTTCATAATCCTCGCATGAATATCCAAGTCTTCAAGGTCACAGTGCTCTTTATCTGTGGCGAAGGAAGGTGAGTGCTCTTTATCTGTTATGACTTTGAAGGAGGAGTAGATGAAAGAGGCACAATTTCTTCAGGCATAACTGTTGCAGTTGTCCTGGCGGGTTCAGTTTCTTCAGGCACAGGATTGATGGTTGGCCTGGCAGTTTCATCAGGAGCTGGAATTTCATCATCAGCCCTGGCACTCTTAGTGTCTTCAGCAGCCTAATTTTCATCCGTTGTGCTGGCATGTTCTTCAGTGGGCTGAGCAGACGCTTCACCCTGAGGAATTTCTTGTTAAGCTTCAGCAGCAACATTGGTCTTGAGGCTTTTTGCCAGCTTGACGAATCTGACTTTGGCGCCTAGCCAATCAGCACGATATGTGTCAAATTCATCACTGAGAGCTTTGATTTCATACTGAATAGTCACAAGTTCTTCAGTGGACATGTTCACATCATTTTTCTTTAGAAAATGCTCCTTATTGTACTGATCTTTCTTCACTGATCTGGCCTTATTGAATTTCCATTTTTCTTCAGCGATAAAGCAAGTCAACATGTGATTTTCTCCAGGTGAGAGGTTCAGATCAGGCAGAGGTGTGTTGGGATCTTTGTGCCATAGATCGATGAAATCAAGGATCTTCTCCGAATCCACCAGAAGTGGCACAACACTGCCTTTGGCACTAGTGGCCCGGTGTTGTCGATCTCTGATGATTTCAAGAAGTTCATTATCATCAGCTTCATCGTTAGGCGATGGAACTTCAAAAGCAACCTGCTTCTTGTGAGAACTTGGCCTCGTGCCGCGTCCAGCAGCAGCCTTTTTCTTCAGCTATTGAGGCTGAGCTAAGGAACTAGCTGAAGCTCCCGAAGCAATTGAGAAGCCTATCGTCCTTTGGCACGTGGCAAGGTGCACAGGTGCTGAGGACTTTGCAGGTGCAGCTAAAGATTTTGCTTGAGCAGGTGTTCATGAGGGCTTTGAGGAGCTGGGCCGTGAGGGCATTGCAGAAGAAGAGGATGGCTTCACAGCAGATTTCTTCTTCATAGCCTTCTTGGGCTGGCTAGCAGAGGCTTCAGCAGCAGTAGCGGCAGAATCTTCATTGAATTTCTTCACTGCTTCTTTTGCTACCTTAGCCAATTTTCTTTGGCGCTTGGCCCACTCCTTGAGGAAATTCCTCACCTCTTCTGATGCTAGTGGGATCAGCTTCTTGTCCTGGAGCCAATGAAGGTCTTGGTCATTGAGGATCGACTGCAAATTTCGTCATATACTTTGGAGTGAAATAGCGATATTCTCTCCATTCTCTTTCCCATCTGCGTCCGATCCTCTGAATGTGCACCTTGCGCTGATTTTTGTTCTCCTTGCATGCGTGGCTTCATCAGGAGTACAGTATTCTTCATAGATTTCTTCAGGGATTTCAAAGGCAGTGTTAGTTTCAGGCCTTTTTCCTCCCTTCTGAGGATGTTTTTCATCAGCCATATTCTTCACCTGAGGATTCTGAACAATAGATGTCCTTGAGGAAGTATGCAGTTTTTCTTCGAGGAACACTGCAAATGAGTCAAGTTGATGAGAACCTAGTGATTCAGCAGCAGATATGTGTACCTGTGAACAGAGTATAGGTGCGAAGAATTTGGAGAGGTCATATGTGTTCTTAGATTTTTTTTAAAGAATCAAGTTTGAGGAATTTGACCAGGGGAGTTTTGAGGAATTTCACTAAGAGTTCTTGTCTTAGGTTCCAGAGTTGTATAGATTGGAAATCCACACAATTGAGGAATCTTGAAGAAAAATACATCTTAGAGAAATAGATCAAGAACAGAAGCAACTGTGGTGTTTAAGGATATGAAAGTTGAAGAATAAACACCTTTTGAAGATTTTGTGTAAATCATCAGAATCAACAAGGGCAGTAAAAGTGAGTTTTAGTTACCCTTGACGAAGAACACGATGAACTGTGAGATGAACAGTGGAAGTTCGTACGTTCAGATCTTCCATGCCCTAACTTGGCGGAGGAAGACGGCTACGACGACAGCGGAGGTGAAGATTTCCACGGCCAGCGCGAGTACGACGACAACGAGGTCGAGGCAGTGAAGCTCTTCCTCACTGGCAACGATGGAATGTAGCGGCGGCGCTAGATCAGAGAGCTCGAGCGAGGGAGAGAGATCGAGCAAAGTAAATGAGATCAAAGGAAGGGGAGGGGTACTTATAGCCGAAGTGAAAAACCGCTCGTCTGAGGAAATTGGACGAACGTGCCCCTGACCCTTGCTATTCTAGCGACATGTGTCACCCATATACTGAGAGGTGGAGATCGTGTGAGATCGTGGGTGAGTAGCTTAATCCTATCATGGGATGCGAAAGGATTTGAGCGGCAAAAGCCGAAAAAATAGATATGAAAATTTTAATGTTTCATTCGCAAATTCTTCAGCTGTCAAGGACACAGTGAAGATTTTGAACGGGTTTCAAATAGAACGCATATGAAGAATTTGTGAACAGACTAGGTTGAGTTTAGCATAGAGGGGGGACGATCCGATCACATTCACTTAGATGAAAAAGCAACTTGAAGAAATAGCTATAAGTGAATGCTGTAGAGGACATGAAAAACTCAAATATATATATATATATATATATATATATATATATATATATATATAGCAATGAAGAACATAGTCGGAAGGACTGAGGAAATTGAAAAGTTGAATAATTTGAAAATTGAAGAAATTGCAAAAAAAAAATCTAATTGAAGATTTTTCAACTTTGGTTGGTGGCGTAACCCACCGTATAAGAATTATGATTTCAGACACCGCGTACAATTGTCGTAGGGTTCTAAGAATAAAATTCTTCACACTTAGAGGGTTAGTCTTCATTGATTGAAGAAAAACGTTACTTCGTGTGTTGTACATCTAAGTCATCGATTTTACATAAGTGTTAGGATGTGAGTCCTTTTCAAAGAACATTCAAAGATTCCAAGATATTTAGCTCACACCGCATCTTGCTAAATCTTTTCTCATCCAAGGGCTTAGTGAAGATATCTGCCAGCTGATCTTCAGTATTCACGTGGTCGATGGAGATGTCGCCCTTCAACACATGGTCATGAAGAAAATGAAGACGAATTTGGATGTGCTTTGTCTTCGAGTGTTGAACTAGGTTGTGAGCAATCTTGATAGCACTCTCATTGTCGCAGTAGAGTGGCACATTCTTCACATTGATGCCATAGTCCTTGAGGGTTTACTTCATCAATAGCAATTGAGCACAATCCAACAGCAATGTACTCAGCTTCAGCAGTAGAGGGTGATATGCAATTCTGCTTCTTCAAGGACCAACATACCAAGGATTGTCCGAGGAAATAACATGTGCCTGATGTTGACTTGCGATCCACTCGATCACCAACATAGTCAGAGTCAGAATATCCAATGAGATCAAAAGTCGAGCCCTTGGGATACCATAATCCAAGTGTTGGAGTGTGAGCTAGATATCGAAGAATATGCTTCACAGCCTTATAGTGTGATTCCTTCGGTGTAGCATGAAATCGGGCACACATGTAGACATTAAGCATAATATCCGGCCTAGATGCACATAGATACAATAAAGAGGCAATCATGGAGCGGTATACCTTTTGATTGAAGTCTTTACCATTTTCACTGGTGCATAGATGGCCATTTGTGGGCATAGGGATTTTGACGGCTTTGCAATCTTGCATGCCGAATTTCCTCATCACATCCTTGAGGTATTTCTGCTGGGATATGAATATGCCATTGTGTTGTTGACGACTTTGAAGACCTAAGAAGAATTTCAACTCTCCCATCATAGACATTTGATATTCCTCACTCATCATATAGGCAAATTCTTCACTGTAACGTTGATTAGTACAGCCAAAGATAATATCATCAACATATATTTGTCACACGAATAATTCATCATCATATGATTTGGTGAAAAGAGTTGGGTCAAGTGAACCGGATTTGAAGCCTTTCTTCATGAGGAATTCCTTCAACGTATCATACCACACCCTAAGTGCTTGCTTGAGGCCATAGAGGGCCTTGTTGAGTCTGAAGACGTGATCTGGAAGTTTTGGATCCTCAAAACCTAGTGGTTGAGAAACATATACTTCTTCCTCAAGCTTACCATTGAGGAATGCGCTTTTCGCATCCAATTGATGTAATATGATATTATGATGGTTAGCATAAGCAAGAAATATGTGAATATCCTCAAGTCTAGCAACAGGTGCAAAAGTTTCATCGAAATCAATTCCTTCAACCCGTGTGTAGCCTTGAGCTACAAGACGAGCCTTATTCCTCACCACAAGGCCATCTTCATCTTGCTTGTTACAGTAGATTCATTTGGTGCTGATGATATTGTGCTTGTGTGGGTCTGGTCGCTTGACAAGCTCCCACACATTATTGAGCTCGAATAGATGCAATTCATCTTGTATAGCTTGAATCCACCAAGGCTCCATGAATGCTTCATCAACTTTGGTGGGCTCTGTGATAGAGACAAACGCAAAATGCCCACAAAATTTAGACAAATGTGAAGCTTTTGAGCACGTGAGAGGACCTGGTGCATTGATGTCGTCGATGATTCTCTCAATCTGCACTTCATTTGCAACGCGAGGATGAGCAGGTTGACGATTTTTATTTGGCACAACATTTTCTTCAGTGCCATTTTCTTCAGTAGCACCAGCATGATTTTCTTCAGGTTCTAGAATGACTTTTTCAGCAGATTCTTCGGTAGGGATGACATCCTCAGTAGCTTTGAACTTGATGGATTCCGCAGGTGACATTTTATCTAGCACAGGAGGTAGGTGCTCTCTTTGTGAGCCATTAGTCTCATCGAACCGCACATCTACAGTTTCAACAACCTTGTGATGATAGGTGTTGAAGACTTTGTAGGTGTGCGAGTCCTTTCCGTAACCAAGCATAAAACCCTCATGTGCTTTCGGTGCAAATTTAGAGTTGTGATGAGGATCTCTAATCCAGCATTTAGCACCGAAGACTTTGAAATAACTTAGATTGGGTTTCTTGTCAGTGAGGAGTTCATATGAGGTCTTTTTGAAGAATTTGTGAAGATATACCCTGTTGATGATGTGGCATGCAATATCAATAGCATCAGGCCAGAAATAAGTGGAGTCTTGTATTCATCAAGCATAGTGCAAGCCATCTCAACAAGACTCATGTTCTTGCACTCCACGATGCCATTCTGCTGAGGAGTACAGGGAGCAGATAACTCATGAGTGATACCAAGTTCATCAAGATAGTCAATCAAGACCAGTATTCTTGAACTCGGTCCCATTATCACTCCTGATATGCTTGATCTTCACATCGAAGTTCATAGATGCTCTTGAGGAAAATTGTTTGAAGACTTCCTGCACATCATGTTTGTAAGTGATGATATGCACCCATATGTAACGAGAATAATCATCAACAATGACAAAGCCATATAAAGATGCAACATTAGTGAATGTGGCATAATGAGTAGGTCCAAAGAGATCCATGTGAAGTAATTCAAAGGGACGAGAAGTGGTCATGATAGTGTCCGAGGGATGCTTGGCTCTGGTGATCTTTCCAGCCTCACAAGCCCCCAAAAGATAATCTTTGAGGAATTTGACACCCTCGATACCAATGATATGCTTCTTATTCGCGAGTGTATGCAAGTTCCTCATCCCAGCATGACCAAGTCATCGATGCCATAACCAGCCTTCTAAAGCTTTTGCAAGTAGACATGTGGTAGGTTGTGGTCCTGCAGAGAAATCAACAATATACAAGTCTCCTCTCCTAAAGCCTTCAAAGACTTTGGAATTGTTAGATTCCATTAGCACAATGCAACGATATTTTCCAAAGATGACAACCATATCAAGATCACAAAGCATTGAGATAGACATGAGGTTGAATCCTAAGGACTCGACAAGCATGACTTTGTCCATGTGTCTATCCTTTGAGATTGCAACCCTACCTAGATCCAATACCTTTATTTTGCCTTTGTCAGCGTAGGTGATATGCTTTAGATTAAATGGAGATAAAGTAGTGTCCATCAATAAGTTCCTATCACCGGTCATGTGATTTGTACATCCACTGTCGAGGACCCACTCAGTAGCTTTGGGTTGTTCATCCTGCAGATGAATTATTGCAACTTACGAACCCATATACTTCATCAGTGAAGAATATGGCATCAACTTCATCAGATTGAATTTCATCAACAGTACAACAGATATTGTAATATGAGGATGTGAGAAGTGAATAACTCATTTCTTCATGATTAGCTTGCATCCATTCAAGCATATTCAGGTCTCAAGTAAATTCTTTAGACGATTAAGTTCGACTGGAGACCCGACCCTACATAAGAGATTAGTTCTTTTTCTTCACCACACACATTTGGAGGGATGGCAAAGAGTTCATCATTCTGCGAGCTCCATAAGAGAAAGATGGCATAGAAGCCAGTGCACTTATTTTCACATAAGAGGGGTTAGGGTAAGCATATGAATAAGTAGAGAAATTCTTCTAGGACTTATGAACATAATGGTTTGAAGAATAATGCACATATTCATAGCCTTTAGACTTTCCCTGCGAAATAGAAGTGTTAGCACAATGATGTTCATATGAGGATTTGGATCCACATGAGGAATTTGATCTAGATGAAGAATTTGGTCCATATGAGGAATTTTATCTGGGGTTCCTATTCTTCATAGGTGGTGTCATGATGACATTCACCTGAAGATTATCAAGGCACCTTTTGGGAATCCAGATTTTCTTCATAAGGGGACCGTTCCTGCAGTTAGTTCCAACATATCGAGCAAATACTGTTGGAAATATGCCCTAGAGGCAATAATAAAATGGTTATTATTGTATTTCCTTGTTCATGATAATTGTCTATTGTTCATGCTATAATTGTATTAACTAGAAACCGTAATACATGTGTGAATACATAGACCACAACATGTCCCTAGTGAGCCTCTAGTTGACTAGCTCGTTGATCAATAGATGGTTATGGTTTCCTGACCATGGACATTGGATGTCATTGATAACGGGATCACGTCATTAGGAGAATGATGTGATGGACAAGACCCAATCCTAAGCATAGCACAAGATCGTGTAGTTCGTTTGCTAAGAGCTTTTCTAATGTCAAGTATCATTTCCTTAGACCATGAGATTGTGCAACTCCCGGATACCGTAGGAATGCTTTGGGTGTACCAAACGTCACAACGTAACTGGGTGGCTATAAAGGTGCACTACAGGTATCTCCGAAAGTGTCTGTTGGGTTGGCACGAATCGAGACTGGGATTTATCACTCCGTATGATGGAGAGTTATCTCTGGGCCCACTCGGTAATGCATCATCATAATGATCTCAATGTGACTAAGTGTTTAGTCATGGGATCATGCATTACGGAACGAGTAAAGTGAATTGCCGGTAATGAGATTGAACAAGGTATTGGGATACCGACGATCGAATCTCGGGCAAGTAACATACCGATTGACAAAGGGAATTGTATACAGGATTGATTGAATCCCCGACATCGTGGTTCATCCGATGAGATCATCGTGGAACATGTGGGCGTCAACATGGGTATCCAGATCCCTCTATTCGTTATTGGCCGGAGAACTGTCTCCGTCATGTCTGCATGGTTCCCGAACCCGTAGGGTCTACACACTTAAGGTTCGGTGACGCTAGAGTTGTTATGAGATCCCGGCCGTGACGAGGAACTCCGGAATGGTCCGGAGGTGAAGATCGATATATTGGACAAAGGGTATTGGAGTCCGAAATTGTTCTGGGAGTACCGGGTGATGACCAGCGTGACCGAAAGGTGATTTGGAGGTCCCGACAAGCGTTGGGGGGGGGCGCTTATGGGCCAAGGGGAGGGGCACACCAGCCCACTAAGGGGCTGTGCGGCCCTCCCAACCCCTCTCACGTAACCTGAAGAGGTGGGGCGCCTCCCCTACGGCAGCCGCCCCTCCCGGCTTGGGGGGAAAGTTTCCGAGGGGTGGGGGCGCCCAAACCCATCTAGGGTTTCCCTTGTGGACGCCACTCATCCCCTAGGGAACCCTAGGGCGCCTCCTCCACTCCCCTTCCCCCTGTATATAGTGAGGGAGAGAGAGGGCAGCCGCACCCTTCCCTGGCGCAGCCCTCTCCCTCCTCCAACACCTCCTCCTCCTCCGTAGTGCTTGGCGAAGCCCTGCTGGAGAACCACGAGCTCCACCACCACCACGCCGTCGTGCTATCGGAGTTCTCCCTCAACTTCTCCTCTCCCCTTGCTGGATGAAGAAGGATGAGACATCCCCGGGCTATACGTGTGTTGAACGCGGAGGCGCCGTCCGTTCGGCGCTAGATGGATCGTCCGCGATTTGAATCGCCGCGAGTGCGACTCCATCATCCGCGTTCTTGTAATGCTTCCGCTTAGCGATCTTCAAAGGTATGAAGATGCTCATCATCTCCCTGTCTTGTTGCTAGAATCTCCATAGATTGATCTTGGTGATGCGTAGAAAATTTTGAATTTGTGCTACGTTCCCCAACAGTGGCATCATGAGCTAGGTCTATTGCGTAGATTCTATGCACGAGTAGAACACAAGTTGTTGTGGGCATTGATTTTGTTCAATATGCTTACCGTTACTAGTCATATCTTGTTTCGACGGTATTGTGGGATGAAGCGGCCCGGACCGACCTTACACGTACATTTCTGTGAGACAGGTTCCACCGACTGACATGCACTTGTTGCATAAGGTGGCTAGCGGGTGCCAGTCTCTCCCACTTTAGTTGGATCTGATTTGATGAAAAGGGTCCTTATGAAGGGTAAATAGCAATTGGCATATAACGTTGTGGTTTTGGCGTAGGTAAGAAACGTTCTTGCTAGAAACCTATAGCAGCCACGTAAAAAAACTTGCAACAACAATTAGAGGACGTCTAACTTGTTTTTGCAGCATATGCCGTGTGATGTGATATGGCCAAAAGGATGTGATGAATGATATATGTGATGTATGAGATTGATCATGTTCTTGTAATAGGAATCACGACTTGCATGTCGATGAGTATGACAACCGACAGGAGCCATAGGAGTTGTCTTAATTTATTGTATGACCTGCGTGTCATTGAATAACGCCATGTAATTACTTTACTTTATTGCTAAACCGTTAGCCATAGTAGTAGAAGTAATAGTTGGCGAGACAGCTTCATGGAGACACGATGATGGAGATCATGTTGTCATGCCGGTAATGATGATGATCATGGCGCCCCGAAGATGGAGATCAAAAGGAGCAAAATGATATTGGCCATATCATGTCACTATTAGATTGCATGAGATGTTTATCATGTGTTTACATCTTATTTGCTTAGAACGCCAGTAGCATAAATAAGATGATCCCTCACTAAAATTTCAAGAAAGTGTTCCCCCTAACTGTGCACCGCTGCGGAAGTTCGTTATTTCGAAGCACCACGTAATGATCGGGTGTGATAGATTCTAACGTTCATGTACAATGGGTGTAAGCCAGATTTACACATGCAAAACACTTAGGTTGACTTGACGAGCCTAGCATGTACAGACATGGCCTCGGAACCAAGAGACCGAAAGGTCGAACATGAGTCGTATAGTAGATACGATCAACATGAAGATGTTCACCGATGATGACTAGTCCGCCTCACGTGATGATCGGACACGGCCTAGTTGACTCGGATCATGTATCATTTAGATGACTAGAGGGATGTCTATCTGAGTGGGAGTTCATTAGATGAACTTAATTATCCTGAACATAGTGAAAAGGTCTTTGCAAATTATGTCGTAGCTCATGTTTTAGTTCTACTGTTTTAGATATGTTCCTAGAGAAAATTTAGTTGAAAGTTAATAGTAGCAATTATGCGGACTGGGTCCGTAAACTGAGGATTGTCCTCATTGCTGCGCAGAAGGCTTATGTCCTTAATGCACCGCTCGGTGTGCTGAACCTCGAACGTCGTCTGTGGATGTTGCGAACATCTGACATACACATTTTGATGACTACGTGATAGTTCAGTAATGTTAAACAGTTTAGAATTGAGGCACCGAAGACGATTTTGAAACATCGCGGAACATATGAGATGTTCTAAGGGCTGAAATTGGGACTTCAGACTCGTTCCCACGTCAAGAGTTATAAGACCTTCGACGAGTTTCTTAGCCTACAAACTAAGGGAGAAAAGCTCAATCATTGAGCTTGTACTCAGATTGTCTGGGTACAACAATCACTTGAATCAAGTGGGAATTAATCTTCCAGATGAGATAGTGATGTTTCTCCAAAGTCATTGCCACCAAGCTGCTAGATCTTTGCGATGAACTATAACATATCAGGGATATATATGATGATCCTTGAAATATTCGCGATGTTTGACTCCGCGAAAGTAGAAATCAAGAAGGAGCATCAATTGTTGATGGTTAGTGAAACCACTAGTTTCAAGAAGGGCAAGGGCAAGAAGGGATACTTCATGAAATGGCAAATCAGTTGCTGCTCAAGTGAAGAAACCCAAGGTTGAACCTAAACCCGAGACTAAGTGCTTCTGTAATGAGGGGAACGGTCACTGAAGCAGAACTACCCTAGATACTTGGTAGATGAGAAGGCTAGCAAGGTCGACAGAAGTATATTGGATATACATTATATTAATGTGTACTTTACTAGTACTCCTAGTAGCACCATGGTAATAGATACCGGTTTAGTGCTAAGTGTTAGTAACTCGAAATAAAAGGCTACGGAATAAACGGAGACTAGCTAAAGGCGAGGTGACGATATGTGTTGGAAGTATTTCCAAGGTTGATGTGATCAAACATCGCATGCTCCCTCTACCATCGGGATCGGTGTTAAACCTAAACAATTGTTATTTAGTGTTTGCGTTGATCATAGACATGATTGGATTATGTCTATCACAACATGGTTATTCATTTAAGGAGAATAATGGTTACTCTGTTTATTTGAATAATACCTTCAATGGTCTTGCACCTAAAATGAATGGTTTATTGAATCTCGATCGTAGTGATACACATATTCATGCCAAAAGATATAAGATAGTAATGATAGTACCACCGGCTTGTGGCACTGCCATTTGAGTCATATTGGTATAAAACACATGAAGAAGCTCCATGTTGATGGATCTTTGGACTCACTCGTTTTAAAAAGTTTGAGACATGCGAACCATGTCTATTGGTATGCGCACATGAAGAAACTCCATGCAGATGGATCGTTTGGACTCACTTGATTCTAAATCACTTGAGACATGCAAATCATACCACATGGGCAAGATGACTAAAAAGCCTCGTTTTCAGTAAGATGGAACAAGAGGGCAACTTGTTGGAAGTAATACATTTTGATGTGTGCTGTCCAATGAGTGCCGAGGCACGCAGTGGATATCGTTATGTTCTTACTTCACAGATGATTTAAGTAGATGCTGAGTATATTTACTTGATGAAACACAAGTTTGAATTATTGAAAGGTTCAAGTAATTTTCAGAGTGAAGTTGAAGATCGTCGTGACAAGAGGATAAAATGTCTATGATATGATCATAGAGATGAATATATGAGTACCGTGTTTGGTACACAATTAATACATTGTGGAAATTGTTTCACAACTAATACCGCCTGGAACACCATGGTGTGATGGTGTGTCCGAACATCATAGATGCACCCTATTGGATATGGGGCATACCATGATGTCTGTTATCGAATTATCACTATCGTTTATAGGTTAGGCATTAGAGATAACGACATTCACTTTAATAGGGCACCACGTAATTCTGTTGAGATGACACCATGTGAACTATAGTTTAGAGAAACCTAAGCTGTCGTTTCTTGAAAGTTTCAGGCTGCGACGCTTATGTGAAAAAGTTTCATCCTAGTAAGCTCGAACCCAAAGCGGATAAATGCATCTTCATAGGTCACCCAAAGCAGTTGGGTATACCTCCTATTTCAGATCCGGAAGCAAAAGTGATTGTTTCTAAAACGGGTCCTTTCTCGAGGAAAAGTTTCTCTCGAAAGAATTGAGTGTGAGGATGGTGGAGACTTGATGAGGTTATTGAACCATCACTTCAACCAGTGTGTAGCAGGGCACAGGAAGTTGTTCCTGTGGCACCTACACCAATTGAAGTGGAAGCTGATGATAGTGATCATGAAACTTCGGATCAAGTCACTATCAAACCTCGTAGGTCGACAAGGACACGTACTACTTCAGAGTGGTACGATAATCCTGTCTTGGAGGTCATGTTGCTAGACAACAATGAACCTACGAGCTATGGAGGAGCGATGGTGGGCCCGGATTCCGACGAATGGCTCGAGGCCATAAAATCCGAGAGAGGATCCATGTATGAAAACAAAGTATGGACTTTGGAGGAACCACTAGATGGTCGTAAGGCTGTTGGGTATAGATGGATTTTAGAAGGAAGACAGACATTGATGGTAAGTATCACCATTAAGAAAGCTCGACTTGTCGTTAAGATATTTTCCGACAAGTTCAAGGAGTTGACTACGATGAGACTTTCTCACTCATAGCGATGCTAAGAGTCTGTTAGAATTATATTAGCAATTACTGCATTATTTATGAAATCTTGCAGATAGGATGTCAAAACATTGTTTCCTCGACGACTTTCTTGAGGAAAGGTTGTATGTGATAAAACCAGAAGGTTTTGACAATCATGAAAGATGCTAACAAGTATACAAAGCTCCAGCAACCCTTCTAAGGACTGGAGTAAGCATCTCAGAGTTGGAATATACGCTTTGATGAGATGATCAAAGATTTTGGGTTTATACAAAGTTTATGTGAAACTTGTATTTCCAAAGAAGTGAGTGGGAGCACTACAGAATTTTTGATGAGTACATGTTGTTGACATATTGTTGATCAGAAATGATGTAGAGTTTCTGGAAAGCATATAGGGTTATTTGAAAAGTGTTTTTCAATGGAAAACCTGGATTAATCTACTTGAACATTGAGAATCAAGATCTATAAGGATAGATCAAAATCGCTTAATAATACTTTCAAACGAACACATACAATGACAAGATTTTGAAGGAGTTCAAAATAGATCGGCAAAGAAGGAGTTCTTGGCTATGTTATAAGGTGTGAGTATTGAGTAAGACTCAAGACCTGACCACGGCAGAATAGAGAGAAAGGACGAAGGTCGTCCCCTATGCTTTAGACGTAGACTCTACAGTATGCTATGCTGTGTACCGCACCTGAAGTGTGCCTTGCCATGAGTCAGTCAAGGGGTACAAGTGTGATCCAGGAATGGATCACAGGACAACGGTCAAGGTTATCCTTAGTAACTAGTGGACTAAGGAATTTTCTCAATTATGGAGGTGGTAAAAGAGTTCGTCGTAAAGGGTTACGCCAATGCAGACTTTGACACTAATTTGGATGATTCTGAGTAGTAAACCGGATACGTATAGTAGAATAGTTATTTGGAATAGCTCCAAATAGAGCGTGGTAGCTGCATCTACAAGATGACATAGAGATTTGTAAAGCACACATGGATATGAAAGGTTCAGACCCGTTGACTAATAACCTCTCACAAGCGAGATATGATCAAACCCCATGGGTGTTGAATTCATTACAATCACATAGTGATGTGAACTAGATTATTGACTCTAGTGTAAGTGGGAGACTGTTGGAAATATGCCCTAGAGGCAATAATAAAATGGTTATTATTGTATTTCCTTGTTCATGATAATTGTCTATTGTTCATGCTATAATTGTATTAACTGGAAACCGTAATACATGTGTGAATACATAGACCACAACATGTCCCTAGTGAGCCTCTAGTTGACTAGCTCGTTGATCAATAGATGGTTATGGTTTCCTGACCATGGACATTGGATGTCATTGATAATGGGATCACATCATTAGGAGAATGATGTGATGGACAAGACCCAATCCTAAGCATAGCACAAGATCGTGTAGTTCGTTTGCTAAGAGCTTTTCTAATGTCAAATATCATTTCCTTATACCATGAGATCTTGAAACTCTCGGATACCGTAGGAATGCTTTGGGTGTACCAAACGTCACAACGTAACTGGATGGCTATAAAGGTGCACTACAGGTATCTCCGAAAGTGTCTGTTGGGTTGGCACGAATGAGACTGGGATTTGTCACTCCATATGACGGAGAGGTATCTCTGGGCCCACTCGGTAATGCATCATCATAATGAGCTCAATGTGACTAAGTGGTTAGACACGGGATCATGCATTATGGAACGAGTAAAGTGACTTGCCAGTAACGAGATTGAACGAGGTATTGGGATACCGACGATCGAATCTCGGGCAAGTAACATACCGATTGACAAAGGGAATTGTATACGGGATTGATTAAATCCCCGACATCGTGGTTCATCCGATGAGATCATCATGGAATATGTGGGAGTCAACATGGGTATCCAGATCCCGTTGTTGGTTATTGGCCGGAGAACTATCTCGGTCATGTCTGCATGGTTCCCGAACCCGTAGGGTCTACACACTTAAGGTTCAGTGGCGCTAGAGTTGTTATGGGAAATAGTATGTGGTTACCGAAGGTTGTTCGGAGTCCCGGATGAGATCCCGGACGTGACGAGGAACTCCGAAATGGTCCGGAGGTGAAGATCGATATATTGGACGAAGGGTATTGGAGTCCAGAATTGTTCTGGGAGTACCGGGTGACGACCAGCGTGACTGAAAGGTGTTTCGGAGGCCCCGGCAAGCGTTGGGGGGGCTTATGGGCCAAGGAGAGGGGGCACACCAGCCCACTAAGGGGCTGTGCGCCCCTCCCAGGAATATCCTACCGGCCGCTCATTGCGGCAGATTGTCGAGCGAACACACGGAGCCGACCGATCTAGCGATCCAGATGGGCCGGCCCAACTAAGCGCGCTACAGTATCCGGTTTTGGGTACTTTCTGGAAGGTTCCTGGTCGGTTTTGGGAACCTTCCAGAAGGTTCTTGAACCGGTTTTTTACTGTTTTATTTTTCTTTTTTTGTTTCTTTTTTTCTTTCTCTTTTTTTCTTCTTTCTTTGTTTTTCTATTTCTTTATTTCATTTTTTTCAATTCCTTTTCTTCTCTTTCTATTTCCTTTTTGATCTTCAGATTTTCAAATTCCTTTCTGTTTCCTTTTTCTTTTCTTATTTTTCATTTTTTCTGTTTGTTTTCTTTCTTTGGTTTCTTATTTCATTTCCTTTTTATTTTCTCTTTTTTTTTCAAAATATTCAAATTTTGTTTGCCTTTCCATAAAATGTTCAGTTTTTTAAAAATTGTTCTCAAAATTCAAAAATTATTCTCGGTACACAATAAAGTGCAAAACTTTCGAAATTGATATAATGTACCAGACTTCAACTTTTTTGTTCAGGTTTTCAAAAAATGTTTGCGCTTCCAAATATATTCGGGATTTTTCAAATTTGTTCTCTGTTTCAAAATTTGTTCTCAATATCCAAAAAATGTTCGTGCTTTAAGAAATTGTTCGCGCTTCCAAATTTGTTCGACGTTTCAAAAATTATTCTCAAGATTCAAAAAAAATGTTCATGCTTTGAAAAAAAATCCATGCTTCCAAGTTTGTTCTCTGTTTCAAATTTTGTTCTCAAGATTAAAAAAATGTTCGTGCTTTAAAAATGTTCATGTTCAAATTTTGTTCTCAAATTTCCGCACTTACAAATTTGTCCTCAAGATTAAAAAAATGTTCGTGCTTTAAAAAATGTTCATGTTCAAATTTTGTTCTCTAAATTCAAAAAATGTTCGGGATTTGAAAAAGTGTTCAGTTTATCAAAAATTTGTTCAAGCCTTTTAGTTTTTCTTCTAAAATTTGGAAAGTGTTCGCTTTTTAAGAAACACCTTTTCAAAATAATTTTTGCGTTAGGAATTTGAAAAAATGTTCGGGTCTCCATTACATTTAGCTCCGCACGCCAAAGCAATCCAGGGAAGCTTGTCTATCGCGATGGCTATGCTTGTGCGTGCAAAGTTGGAGGTCCCTGGTTCGATCCCTCTCTCTAGCAGAATTTTTTGGGGTTTTTTCACTGCATTGCGCGAATGGGCCGGCCCAGCTAGAGACATGCATGTGCGTCCGCTCGACAATTTGCCGCAGCGAGCGGCGCATAGGAGCTCTCCCCCTCCCAACCCCTCTCACGTAACCTGGAGAGGTGGGGGCGCCTCCCCTAGGGCAGCCGCCCCTCCCGGCTTGGGGGGCAAGTTTCCTAGGGTTGGGGGCGCCCAAACCTATCTAGGGTTTCCCTTGTGGCCGCCACCCATCCCCTAGGGAACCCTAGGGCGCCTCCTCCACCCCCTTCCCCTATATATAGAGAGGGAGAGAGAGGGCAGCCGCACCCTTCCCCTAGCGCAGCCCTCTCCCTCCTCCAACACCTCCTCCTCCTCCGTAGTGCTTGGCGAAGCCCTATTGGAGAACCACGAGCTCCACCACCACACCGTCGTGCTGTCGAAGTTCTCCCTCAACTTCTCCTCTCCCCTTGCTGGATCAAGAAGGAGGAGACATCCCCGGGCTGTACGTGTGTTGAACGCGGAGGCGCCGTCCGTTTGGTGCTAGATCGGATCTTCCACGATTTGAATCGCCGCGAGTGCGACTCCATCATCCGCTTTCTTGTAACGCTTCCGCTTAGCGATCTTGAAAGGTATGAAGATGCTCATCATCTCCCTCTCTTGTTGCTAGAATATCCATAGATTGATCTTGGTGATGCATATAAAATTTTGATTTTGTGCTACATTCCCCAGCAAATACTTCACCATTCTGATTCTTGAACAGTTTATAGTTGGAATCAAATGACTTATCAGAGGAATATGAAGATTCACAAGTAAAGCCAGATAAAGTGCATGGATCTGCAGGAGGTCCTTTTGCAGCAATCTGTGAGGTTTTGGGGTACTGCTCAGGTTTCCAGTAGGTCACATCAGCATTGAGTTTCCTCTCAAAGGCAATACCCTCTTTCCTAGGGTTCCTGTTGAAGATCTGCTTTTTGAGCACATCACAAAGATTTTGGTTCCCTTTGAGACTTTTGGATATGCCTGTCACATACAATTCCTTCAACCCTACATTATCGTCAGTGATACTTGTGGTATACTCAGATGAGGAATTTGTAACAACGGAGACAGTTGAAGAATTTGCAGCAATAGAAGCATTTGAACATTCAGGTGAAGAATTAGCAGATTCACGCTCAATGCATTTCAAACATGGTGGAATAAATTCTTCCTGAGCGGAACTGATCTGTTGAGCAAGCAATGAATCATTTTCCTTCTGAAGGTCTTCATAACTCACTTTTAACTTCTCAAGATCTTGCTTTCTCTGAAGAAATTCATAAGAAAGCTTCTCATGATCAGCTAAGAGAGAGTTATGATGACCCTGAAGATTGTCAAACTTGAACTGAAGTCTGAAGATTATCAGTCAAAGTCTTAGTTCGATTCAACTCCTCACCCAACATGTCAGCGTTTTTGTCTAGCAGAGTTTGAACCTCTTCCAAAGCCTTTTGTTGTTTAACAACAATCTTAACAAGTTTGGAATAGCTAGGTTTGAGATTGTCATCAGATTCATCCTCACTAGATTCAGAGGGGGAATGTTTGAGTACCTTGGCACCTTTTGCCATGAAACAATAGGTGAGAGCATAGTCATCGACGCTCTTGTCAGCAGAGTCGGGGAGGTCATTTTCTTCAGTGTTGAAGATGGACTTGCTGACGTAAGCAGTAGCAAGGGCTAGGCTCGCCAAACCAGAGTCAGGCTCCTCAGATTCCTCCTCTTCCACATTTTCCTCAGATTCAGCTTCAGAGTCCATTTCCTTGCCAATAAATGCCCGAGCCTTCTTGGACCTGCTCTTCTTCTGAGATGAAGACTTTGAAGATTTCTTCTTCTTTAGTCATCAGAACCGTCATCTTTGTACTTCTTCTTCTTTGATTCCTTTTCCCACTGAGGATAATCAGACATGTAGTGACCAGGTTTCTTGCATTTGTAGCAAGTCCTCTTTTTGTAGACACGGGATGAGGAATCATCACTTCTTGAAGACTTTCCAAAGTGACCACGGCGAGAGAACTTCTGGAATTTCTTCACGAGCATTGCTAGCTCCTGGCTCAGTTCTTCAGGATCACCAAGGATGCTACCAGAATCTTCACATTCAGATTCAGAGACTGCCTTGGCCTTCAGTGCACGTGATATTCCATAGCTCGGCCCATAGAGGCCTCTCTTCTCAGCAAGCTGGAACTCTTGAGTATTTAGCCTCTCGAGGATATCAGCAGGATCTAGTGACTTGTAGTCTCCTCGCTCTTGAATCATCAGTGCAAGAGTATCGAATGAGGAATCAAGTGATCTTAGCAATTTCTTCACCACCTCACGGTCGGTGATGTCAGTGGCACCAAGTTCTTGAAGCTCATTTGACATGTGAGTGAGGCGATCGAACGTTTGCCAAACATTTTCATTGTCGAGTCTTTTGAAGCGGCTGAAGAGATTGCGAAGAACATCAACTCGGGAGTCACGTTGAGTGGAGACTCCTTCGTTGACCTTGGATATCATGTCCCAAATCAGCTTTGTTGTTTCCAAAGCACTCACTCTGTCGTACCGTCCTTTGCTCAGATGACCACATATGATATTTTTCGCTTGAGAGTCGGGTTGCTTGAATCTCTTCACATTAGCAACATTCACGGACGAGGTGACAGAGGGAACACCATTTTCCACAACATACCAGAGATCATTATCAATTGCCTCAAGATCCATGTGCATCTTGTTCTTCCAGTAGGGGTAGTCCATCCCATTGAAGGTAGGACATGATATGTCTCCAACGTATCTATAATTTTTGATTGTTCCATGCTATTATATTATATGTTTTGGATGTTTAATGGGCTTTGCTCTTTTATATTATTTTTGGGACTAACTATTAACCGAGGCCCAGTGCGAGTTTCTGTTTTTTTGCCTATTTTAGAGTTTTGCAGAAAAGGAATACCAAACGGAGTCCAAACAGAATGAAACCTTCGTGATGATCTTTCTTGGACCGAAAGAAAACTAGAAGACTTGGAGATGAAGTCGGAGAGGCAACGAGGCGGCCATGAGGCAGGAGGGCGCGCCAGGGGGGTAGGCGCGCCCCCACCCTCGTGGGCCCCTCGTAGCTCCCCTGACCTAGTTCCTTCACCTAAACGTACTCTTATACCCTAAAACATTAGGGGGAGCCATGAAAACACTTTTCCACCGCTGCAACCTTCTGTACCCATGAGATCCCATCTTGGGGCCTTTTCCGGCGATCTGCCGGAGGGCGATTTGATCACGGAGGGCTTCAACATCAACACCATTACCTCTCTCATGAAGCGTGAGTAGTTTACCACAGACCTTCGGGTCCATAGTTATTAGCTAGATGACTTCTTCTCTCTATTTTATTCTCAATACAAAGTTCTCCTAGATGTTCTTGGAGATCTATTCGATGTAATACTCTTTTGCGGTGTGTTTGCCGAGATCCGATGAATTGTGGATTTATGATCAAGATTATCTATGAATATTATTTGGTTCTTCTCTGAATTCTTATATGCATGATTTGATACCATTGCAAGTCTCTTCGAAAATTTAGTTTAGTTTGGCCTACTAGATTGATCTTGCTTGCCATGGGCGAAGTGCTTAGCTTTGGGTTCAATCCTGCAGTGTCCTTTCCCTGTGATAGTAGGGGCAGCAAGGCACGTATTGTATTGTTGCCATCGAGGATAACAAGATGGGGTTTTCATCATATTGCTTGAGTTAATTCCTCTACATCATGTCATCTTGCTTAATGCATTACTCCGTTCTTTATGAACTTAATACTTTAGATGCATGCTAGATAGCGGTCGATGTGTGGAGTAATAGTAGTAGCTGCAGGCAGGAGTCAGTCTACTTGACATGAACGTGATGCCTATGTTCATGATCATTGCCCTAGATGTCATCATAATTATGCGCTTTTCTATCAATTGCTCGGCAGTAATTTGTTCACCCACCGTAATATATGCTATCTCGAGAGAAGTTACTAGTGAAACCTATGGCCCCGGGTCTCTTTTCCATATTATTGAATCTCGTTTACATCTTGCTAGTTTTCGATCTACTATTTTGCAATCTTTACTTTCCAATCTGTACAACCAAAAATACCAAAAATATTTACTTTACCGTTTATCTATCTCTATCAGATCTCACTTTTGTGAGTGACGATGAAGGGATTGACAACCCCTTTATCGTGTTGGTTGCAAGTTCTTGACTGTTTGTTCAGGTATTCAGTGACTTGTGTGTCGTCTCCTACTGGATTGATACCTTGGTTCTCAAAACTGAGGGAAATACTTACGCTACTTCGCTGCATCACCCTTTCCTCTTCAAGGGAATACCAACGCAAGCTCAAGAGGTAGCAAGAAGGATTTATGGCCCCGTTGCCGGGGAGATCTATGCCAAGTCAAGCCATACCAAGTACCCATCATAAACTCTTATCCCTTGCATTACATTATTTGCCATTAAGCTCTCGTTTTCCTCTCCCCCACTTCTAAACGATTTTCAAAAACCTTTGCCTTTTCTTCGCCCCTCTTCCGTCCATCTCTTTTCGCTTGCTTCTTATGCGCTCGTTTTTTAGTGCGGTTTGTTGCCATCATGTCTGAAACTAGGGAGGTTATCATTGAAAATCTTGAAGAAGCACTTGAGTCTTGTTCTTTGAATCATGAAACTGAAACACCACCTAATTACAAAACAAAAATCTTTCGTGTGGGGGACGGTAATATTATTGGAAAAGTATTATCCAAGAATTCTTTGATTGCACAGGATCCATGCCTATTAATAAAAAGTCTATTCTTCTTGAGACCAACTATTACGCTGATGCCATTGTTATGCTTGTTGAGAAATTAGAAAGAAAATTTATGCATATCCATCCTGCTTTGAAAAATGTGTTTTATGAACTTCCAATATTAATCACCCTATAGCTAAAAAGATTGTCATATTATCCTTATGCGCGAATTCGATTTTATAATACAAGAAGCTAGGGATATTTTTTCTTTCTATAAAAAATGTCAAACACCCTCCGATTATAGACATTTTGTACGATAAAGAAACCATGCTTAGTTTGAAAGCTAGAGATTATCAATCTTATAGTGAAAATCTTAGGAAGAGAGTTCCCCATTCTGAAATATCTCAATCTTTGTACCTTGAGGCTTTTGAGGAGTTTGATTGGATTACTAGAGAAATTTATGTAGGATTCAATAGGGATTGGTTGAACAAAATGATGAAGGAACCCGTTAGAAATGAACTACGCATTTTATATAATGATATATATGGTGATGATCCTGAGTATGGGTTTATGAATGTTAAAATTACAAACCAAAGCCCTTTCCATGATTTAAGTTCTTTTTCTAAAAGGGAAATAAGGTAAAGAATAGATTTGTTAAGACGAGTTTTGGAGGATTTGATGAGGAAAGAATTGCATGCCGAAGATGGCAATACCTAGATCTATTCTTGTTTTTATGCCTAGCTAGGGGCGTTAAACGATAGTGCTTGTTGGGAGGCAACCCAATTTTATTTTTGTTCTTTAGGTTTTGCTCCTGTTTAGTAATAAATAATTCATCTAGCCTCTGGTTAGATGTGGTTTTATGTTTTAATTAGTGTTTGTGGCAAATAGAACCTTTGGGAAGACTTGGGTGAAGTCATTGCGATCTTGCTGTAAAAAACAGAAACTTTTGCGCTCACGAGAATAGCTTTCATTTCCTACAGAAGAGTGATTTTAGGTTGATTATTTTTGCATAATATTAATAGACAAATTCCTCACGTTCACAAATTTATTTCAGAATTTTTGGAGTTACAGAAGTATTCAAAAGATACATATTGCTACAGACTGTTCTGTTTTTGACAGATTCTGTTTTTCGCATGTTGTTTGCTTATTTTGGTGAATCAATGAGTAGTATCGGGGGGTATGAACCATAGAGAAGTTGGAATACAGTAGGTTTTACACAAATATAAATAAATAATGAGTTCACAATATTACCTTAAAGTGGTGATTTATTTTCTTATACTAACGGAGCTCATGAGATTTTCTGTTGAAGTTTTGTGTTGTGAAGTTTTCAAGTTTTGGGTAAGGATTTGATGGAATTTGGAATAAGGAGTGGCAAGATCATAAGCTTGGGATGCCCAAGGCACCCCAAGGTAAAATTCAAGTACAACCAAAAGCCTAAGCTTGGGGCTGCCCCGAAAGGCATCCCCTCTTTCATCTTCGTCTATCGGTTACTTTACTTGAGGCTATATTTTTATTCACCAAATGATATGTGTTTTGCTTGGAGCATCTTGTATGATTTGAGTCTTTGGTTTTTAGTTTACCACAATCATCCTTGCTGTCCACACCTTTTGGGAGAGACACGCATGAATCGTTATTCATTAGAATATTCTATGTGCTTCACTTATATCTTTTGAGCTAGACAATATTTCTCTAGTGCTTCACTTATATCTTTTTAGAGCACGGCGGTGGTTTTATCTTATAGAAATTGTTGATCTCTCATGCTTCACTTATATTATTTTGAGAGTTTTTAGAACAGCATGGTAATTTCTTTGGTTATAAAATTAGTCCTAATATGATGGGCATCCAAGATGGGTATAATAAAAACTTTCATATGAAGTGCATTGAATACTATGAGAAGTTTCATTCTTTATGATTGTTTTGAGATATGAAGATGGTGATATTAGAGTCATGCTAGTAGAGTAGCTATGGATTTGAGAGATACTTGTGTTAAAGTTTGTGATTCCCATAGCATGCACGTGTGGTGAATCGTTATGTGATGAAGTTGGAGCATGATTTATTTATTGATTGTCTTCTGATATGTCTCCAACGTGTCTATAATGTTTGATTGTTCCATGCTATTATATTATCCGTTTTGGATATTTATGGGCTTTACTTTACACTTTTATATCATTTTTGGGACTAACCTACTAACCGGAGGCCCAGCCCGAATTGCTGTTTTTTGCCTATTTCAGTGTTTGGAAGAAGAGGAATATCAAACGGAGTCCAAACGGAATGAAACCTTCGGGAGCGATCTTTTCGGAACAAACGCAATCCCGGAAACTTGGAGTGGATGTCAAGCAGCAAACGAGGCAGCCACGAGGGTGCCCGGTGCGCCCTAAGGGGGTGGGCGCGACCCCCACCCTCATGGGCCCCTCGTGGCTCAACCGACCTACTTCTTCCTCCTATACATATCTGCGTACCCTGAAAACATCCGGGAGCACCACGAAAACTATTTCCACTGCCACAACCTTATGTATCCACGAGATCCCATCTTGGAGCCTTTGCCGGTGCTCCGTCGGAGGGGGAGTCGACCACGGAGGGCCTCTGCATCATCTCCAAGGCCTCTCTGATGAGTTGTGAGTAGTTTACCACAGACCTTTGGGTCCATAGTTATTAGCTAGATGGCTTCTTCTCTCTCTTTGAATCTCAATACAAAGTTCTCCTCGATCTTCTTGGAGATCTATTCGATGTAACTCTTTTTGCGGTGTGTTTGTCGAGATCCAATGAATTGTGGGTTTATGATCAAGTTTATCTATGAGAAGTATTTGAATCTCCTCTGAATTCTTTTATGTATGATTGGTTATCTTTGCAAGTCTCTTCGAATTATCAGTTTGGTTTGGCCTACTAGATTGATCTTTCTTGCAATAGGAGAACTGCTAAGCTTTGGGTTCAATCTTGCGGTGTCCTTTCCCAATGACAGCAGGGGCAGCAAGGCACGCATTATATTGTTGCCATCGAGGATAAAAAGATGGGGTTTATATCATATTGCTTGAGTTTATCCCTCTACGTCATGTCATCTTTCTTAATGCGTTACTCTGTTCTTATGAACTTAATACTCTAGATGTAGGCAGGAGTCGGTCGATGTGTGGAGTAATAGTAGTAGATGCAGAATCGTTTCGATCTACTTGTTATGGACGTGATGCCTATATACATGATGCCTAGATATTCTCATAACTATGCACTTTTCTATCAATCGCTCGACATCAATTTGTTCACCCACCGTAATACTTATGCTATCTTGAGAGAAGCCACTAGTGAAACCTATGGCCCCTGGGTCTATCTTTTATCATATAAGTTTTCCATCTACTTTTATTTGCATCTTTTACTTTCCAATCTATATCATAAAAATACCAAAAATATTTATCTTATCTTATTATCTCTATAAGATCTCACTTTCGCAAGTTACCGTGAAGGGATTGACAACCCCTTTATTGCGTTGGTTGTGAGGTTCTTGTTTGTTTGTGTAGGTGCGTGGGACTTTTGAGGAACCTCCTACTTGATTGATACCTTGGTTTAAAAAACTGAGGGAAATACTTACGCTACTTTGCTGCATCACCCTTTCCTCTTCAAGGGAAAACCAACGCAATGCTCAAGAGGTAGCAAGAAGGATTTCTGGTGCCGTTGCCGGGGAGGTCTTTGCTCAAGTCAAGACATACCAAGTACCCATCACAAACTCATCTCCCTCGCATTACATTATTTTCCATTTGCCTCTCATTTTCTTCTCCCCCACTTCACCCTTACCGTTTTATTCGCCCTCTCTTTCCCGTTCGCCTCTCTCTCTCGCTTGCCTTTTTGTGTGCTTGTGTGTTGGATTTCTTGTCACGATGGCTCAAGATAATACCAAATTGTGTGACTTTTCCAATACCAATAATAATCATTTCCTTAGCACTTCGATTGCTCCTCTTAATGATGTTGAATCTTGTGAAATCAATGCTGCTTTGTTGAATCTGGTTATGAAAGATCAATTCTCCGGCCTTCCTAGTGAAGATGACGCTACTCATCTAAACAACTTTGTTGATTTGTCTGATATGCAAAAGAATAAAGATACGATTAATGATATTGTTAAATTGAAGTTATTTCCGTTTTCACTTAGAGGTCGTGCTAAAACTTGGTTTTCGTCTTTGCCTAAAAATAGTATTGATTCATGGAATAAGTGCAAAGATGCTTTTATCTCTAAATATTTTCCTCCCGCTAAGATCATCTCTCTTAGAAATGATATTATGAATTTTAAACAACTTGATCATGAGCATGTTGCCCAATCTTGGGAAAGAATGAAATTAATGATTCACAATTGCCCTACTCATGGTTTGAATTTATCGATGATCATACAAAATTTCTATGCCGAATTGAATTTTGCTTCTAGAAATCTTTTAGATTCGGCCGCGGGAGGCACTTTTATGGAAATCATGTTAGGAGAAGCTACTAAACTCCTTGATAACATTATGGTTAATTATTCTCAATGGCACACCGAAAGATCTACTAGTAAAAAGGTGCATGCTATAGAAGAGATTAATGTTTTGAGTGAAAAGATGGATGAACTTATGAAATTGTTTGTTACGAAGAGTGCTCCTATTGATACCAATGATATGCCTTTGTCTACTTTGATTGAGAATAATAATGAATCTATGGATGTGAATTTTGTTGGTAGGAATAATTTTGGTAACAATGCTTATAGAGGAAACTTTAATCCTAGACCATTTCCTAGTAATTCCTCTAATAATTATGGTAATTCCTACAACAACTCTTATGGAAATTTTAATAAGATGCCCTCTGATTTTGAGAATAGTGTTAAAGAATTTATGATCTTTCAAAAGAATTTCAATGCTTTGCTTGAAGAAAAATTTCTTAAAGTTGATGAATTGGCTAGGAACGTTGATAGACTCTCTCTTGATGTTGATTATTTGAGACTTAGATCTATTCCACCTAAGCATGATATCAATGAGTCTCTCAAAGCCATGAGAATTTCCATTGATGAGTGCAAAGAAAGAATCGCTAGGATGCGTGCTAAGAAAGATTGCTTTGTAAAAGTGTGTTCTTCTAGTTTCCATGAAAATAATGATGAAGATCTAAAAGTTATTGATGTGTCCCCTATTAAACCTTTGTTTTGAAATATTAATCTTGATAATGATGGGACTGGAGATGAGTCAACTTTAGTTAAAAGGTGTCCCAATGATTCGGAGTTTTTAGATCTTGATGCTAAATTTGGTAAAAGTGGGATTGGAGATGTCAAAACTTTACATAGCATTGAACCCACTATTATGGATTTCAGGGAATTTAATTATGATAATTGTTCTTTAATAGATTGTATTTCCTTGTTGCAATCCGTGTTGAATTCTCCTCATGCTTATAGTCAAAATAAAGCTTTTACCAAACATATTGTTGATGCCTTGATGCAATCTTATTAGGAAAAACTTGAATTGGAAGTTTCTATACCTAGAAAACTTTATGATGAGTGGTAACCTACTATTAAAATTAAAATTAAAGATCATGAATGCTATGCTTTATGTGATTTGGGTGCTAGTGTTTCCACGATTCCAAAAACTTTATGTGATGTGCTAGGTTTCCATGATTTTGATGATTGCTCTTTAAACTTGCACCTTGCGGATTCCACCATTAAGAAACCTATGGGAAGGATCAATGATGTTCTTATTGTTGCAAATAGGAATTATGTGCCCGTAGATTTTATCGCTCTTGATATAGATTGCAATCTTTCGTGTCCTATTATTCTTGGTAGACCTTTCCTTAGAACGACTGGTGCAACTATTGATACGAAGGAAGGGAATATTAGATCCCAATTTCCATTAAGGAAAGGCATGGAACACTTCCCTAGAAAGAAATTTAAATTACCTTATGAATCCATCATGCGTGCCACTTATGAATTGAATGCCAAAGATGGCACTACTTAGATCTATTCTCGCTTTTATGCCTAGCTAGGGACGTTAAACGATAGCGATAGTTAGGAGGCAACCCAATTTTATTTTTGTTTCTTGCTTTTTCCTTCCGTTTAGCAATAAATATTTCATCTAGACTCTGTTTAGATGTGGTTTTATGTTTTAATTAGTGTTTGTGCCAAGTAGAACCTATAGGATAACCTACGGTGATAGTTAATTTGATTATGCTGAAAAACAGAAACTTTTGTGCGCATGAAAATAATTTTAATAAATCACATAAATGTGCTTTTGCGTTGATTGTTTTTGCAGTATATCAATAGACAAATTTTCCAGGACTTCCTATTTTGGTAGGAGTTTTAGAGTTCGAGAAGTATTCGAAAGTTACAGATTGCTACAGACTGTTCTGTTTTTGACAGATTCTGTTTTTTTCGTGTGTTGTTTGCTTATTTTGATGCATCTATGGCTAGAATCGGGGGGTGTGAACCATAGAGAAGTTGTAATACAGTAGGTTTAACACCAATATACATAAAGAATGAATTCATTACGGTACCTTATGTGGTGGTTTTTCTTTCTTGCACTAACGGAGCTTATGAGATTTCCTATTGAGTTTTGTGTTGTGAAGTTTTCAAGTTTTGCTTAAAGATTTGATGGACTATGGAATAAGGAGTGGCAAGAGCCTAAGCTTGGGGATGCCCATGGCACCCCAACATAATCCAAGGATAACCAAAAGCCTAATCTTTGGGATGCCCCGGAAGACATCCCCTCTTTCGTCTTCGTCTATCGGTAACTTTACTTGGATCTATATTTTTATTCGCTACATGATATGTGTTTTGTTTGGAGCGTCTTGTATGATATGAGCCTTTGCTTTTTAGATTACCATAATCATCCTTGATGTGCACACCTTTAGGGAGAAACCCACATGATTTGGAATTTATTAGGATACTCTATGTGCTTCACTTATATCTTTTGAGCTAGATAATTTTGCTCTAGTACTTCACTTATATCTTTTAGAGCACGGCGGTGGTTTAATTTTGTAGAAATTGTTGATATATCATGCTTCACTTATATTATTTTGAGAGTCTTTTAGAACAGCATGGTATTTGCTATGGTTATAAAATTGGTCCTAGAATGATGGGCATTCAAGTTGGGTATAATAAAAACTATCATAGGAAGTGAATTGGATGCTATGCTCAATTTGATGCTTGATAATTGTTTTGAGATATAGAGGTGGTGATATTAGAGTCATGCTAGTTGGGTAATTGTGAATTTAAAGAATACTTGTGTTGAAGTTGGCAAGTCCCGTAGCATGCACGTATGGTAAAAGTTGTGTAACAAATTTGTTGCATGGGATGCTCTTTTGATTGCCTTCCTTATGAGTGGAGGTCGGGATCGCGCGATGGTTAACTCCTACCAACCCTTCCCCTAGGAGCATGCGTAGTAGTACTTTGCTTCAGGGCTAATAATTTTTTTGCAATAAGTATATGAGTTCTTTATGACTAATGTGAGTCCATGGATTATACGCACTCTTAACTTTCCATCATTGCTAGCCTCTTCGGTACCGTGCATTGCCCTTTCTCACCTTGAGAGTTGGTACAAACTTCGCCGGTGCATCCAAACCCCGTGATACGATACACTCTATCACACATAAACCTCCTTATATCTTCCTCAAAACAGACACCATACCTACCTATTATGGCATTTCCATAGCCATTCCGAGATATATTGCCATGCAACTTTCCGCCATTCTATTTATCATGACACGCATCATCATTGTCATATTGCCTTGCATGATCATGTAGTTGACATCGTATTTGTGGCAAAGCCACCTTCATAATTTTTCATACATGTCACTCTTGATTCATTGCCCATCCCAGTACACCGCCGGAGGCATTCATATAGAGTCATATCTTGTTCTAGTTTCGAGTTGTAATTCATGAGTTGTAAATAAATAGAAGTGTGATGATCATCATTATTAGAGCATTGTCCCTTATAAAAAAAGGCCAAAAAAAGAAAGGCCAAAAAAAAGAAAGGCCCAAAAAAGAAAAATAAATAAATAAAAAGGGGACAATGTTACTATCCTTTTCCATACTTGTGCTTCAAAGTAGCACCATGTTCTTCATATAGAGAGTCTCATATGTAGTCACTTTCATATACTAGTGGGAATTTTTCATTATAGAACTTGGCTTGTATATCCCAACGATGGGCTTCCTCAAAATGCCCTAGGTCTTCATGAGCAAGCAAGTTGGATGCACACCCACTAGTTTCTTTTGTTGAGCTTTCATACAATTATAGCTCTAGTGCATCTGTTGCATGGCAATCACTACTCCTCATGTTGACATCAATTGATGTGCATCTCTATAGCCCGTTGACTAGCCTCATCAATGTGAGACTTTCTCCTTTTTTGTCTTCTCCACACAAAGTCCATCATCATATTCTATTCCACCCATAGTACTATATCCATGGCTCACGCTCATGTATTGCGTGAGAGTTGAAAAAGCCGAAGCGCGTTAAAAAGTATGAACCAATTGCTTGGCTGAAACCGGGGTTGTTCTTGATGGGAGTACTTTGTGTAATGAAAATGAAACATAGCCTAACTATATGATTTTGTAGGGATGAACCTTCTAAAGCCTTGTTATTTTGAGAAGACATGATTACCTGGTTAGTATGCTTGAAGTATTGCTATTTCTTATGTCAATATGAACTTTTATTTTGAATTATTTGGATCTGAACATTCATGCCACAATAAAGAAAATTACGTTGAGAATTATGCTAGGTAGCATTCCACATCAAAAATTCTGTTTTTATCATTTACCTACTCGAGGACGAGCAGGAATTAAGCTTGGGGATGCTTGATACGTCTCCAACGTATCTATAATTTTTTATTGTTCCATGCTATTAAATTACCCATTTTGGATGTGTATGGGCTTTACTTTACACTTTTATATCATTTTTGGGACTAACCTACTACCCGGAGGCCCAGCCCGAATTGCTGTTTTTTGTGCCTATTTCAGTGTTTCGAAGAAAAGGAATATCAAACGGAGTCCAAATGGAATGAAACCTTCGGGAGCGGTCTTTTCGGAACAAACGCAATCCAGGAGACTTGGAGTGGACGTCAAGCAGCAAATGAGGCGGCCACGAGGGTGCCCAGCGCGCCCCCACCCTCGTGGGCCCCTCGTGGCTCAACAGACCTACTTCTTCCTCCTATATATATATATATATCCACGTACCTTGAAAACGTCCAGGGGCACCACGAAAAACTATTTCCACCGCCGCAACCTTCTGTATCCGCGAGATACCATCTTGGAGCCTCCGCCGGCGCTCCGCCGGAGGGGGAATCGACCATGGAGGGCCTCTACATCATCTCCAAGGCCTCTCTGATAAGTTGTGACTAGTTTACCACAGACCTTCGGGTCCATAGTTATTAGCTAGATGGATTCTTCTCTCTCTTTGAATCTCAATACAAAGTTCTCCTCGATCTTCTTGGAGATCTATTCGATGTAACTCTTTTTGCGGTGTGTTTGTCGAGATCCGATGAATTGTTGGGTTTATGATCAAGTTTATCTATGAGAAGTATTTGAATCTCCTCTGAATTCTTTTATGTATGATTGGTTATCTTTGCAAGTCTCTTCGAATTATTAGTTTGGTTTGGCCTACTAGATTGATATTTCTTGCATTAGGAGAAGTGCTTAGCTTTGGGTTAAATCTTGCGGTGTCCTTTCCTAGTGACAGCAGGGGCAGCAAGGCACGCATTGTATTGTTGCCATCGAGGATAAAAAGATGGGGTTTATATCATATTGCTTGAGTTTATCCCTCTACATCATGTCATCTTTCTTAATGCGTCACTCTGTTCTTATGAACTTAATACTCTAGATGCAGACAGGAGTCAGTAGATGTGTGAACAAATAGTAGTAGATTGTCGGGGAGGCTGATCCACGAACACCTATGGGACCGGCGGACCGGGCCCCTTTCGGTTCGGCAGGGGGCGCAGGCCGCACGAAGAGCGGATCGAGGCGAAGCACACGAGCGGTTTACCCAGCTTCGGAGCTCTCCGGAGAGATAACACTCCTACTGCTGCATGTCTGAGTGTATTGAGTTCTTGCTCGGGAGCGCTGAGTGCTACAGTACACACTAGCTGCTAATGAGACCGAGCGTGAGTGTTTTTCTGCCTTCCACCCCCCCTCTACGTTGCGCATGGGCCTCCTTTTATATGCTAAAGGGGTCTCCGACAGGTGGCAACGTAGACAAGGGTAAAAATGGAAAAGGGATTGCGGTTGGTACAACTACCTGTACAGTGTATCATACCTAACCCTGACGGCAGGGGACAAAGGCATTAAATGCCCGTCTACGTCGTCCAAATAGTGCAAAAAGGGACCGTCAGGGACGCCACGGCTCGCCACGATGGCAATCTTGTCAGCGTCGCTTGCCACCGCGCACCGCTGGCTGCACAGCCTCTTGCCACGCGCGCCTGGAAAGGCCCCAGGGCGACACGTTGGTGGATGTGCTGGAGCGCAGGTACAGAGTGGTAGCTTGCCGCGGCAAGCGCCTTGCCGTGGTCATTGTCTTGTCGCGTCTGGAAGCTTGTCACTCACCGGGCCTCGCCGGGACGCGTGGCGCGTCGCGGCAAGTTCCTTGAGATGCCTTGGTTGGCCTTCCCGGCAAGCTCCTCTTGCCGGGGCCTTGTCTCCTTGGCTTGAATACTTTGTTCTTGAATGGCTCCAAAGGAACCATGGAGGACCTTGGCGGTCACCCGGCAAGCCTTGCCGCGGGGTGCTGCAACTGCCCGTGCACAAGTTCGGGATACTAGGGTACCCCTACTCTAGTACACCGACAGGAGCGCCCGGGCCTGGGCCACACACGGTGCCGAGCGCTGTTGGTCCAGGCCCAAAACAGGGCACGGGCACGCGCGGCCTGGGTTACGCTGAATTTCACTCCGTATCCTCCGCGCCCTCCCCGAACGGCACGCGTCGAATGCGGTGTCGTGGGAGAGATCGTGGGTGGTTTCTTTATTCGGAAAGACGGAACACCCGCCCCCTCCCTCTTTATAAGCAGGGGAAACAGGGGCAGTTCGCCCATCTCGCCGGTTGCTACTCCAATCTCAAAAATCTCCGCCGCTCCCCCCTTCTTCCCAAAGCTGAAAGAGGGCAGCGCTCCGCCCCCCGTCGCCACCAGCATCACCAACGCCGTCGATCTCCCCCACCACCTCCGCCATGGCTCCGAAAGCCGACAAGGGGAAGGTCGTGAAGTCGGCCGAGGCGCAGCGGCTCGCGGCGCTGCGGAAGGAGCGGGCAATCTTTCCCCCCCCCCCCCAGCTCGCCGCAAAGGAGCTGAGGGAGTACTACTACCTCTTCTGGTCGACGGAGACGCGAGCGCATCCGTGTACGAAGGTATTCCCAGCTGCCGCTTCGAAACTGGCTTCGAATGGATACCCTTTCTTCGCGCTATTCTTCTACTGCGGGCTCTGCCCACCTTTCTCTGAATTTTTCTGCGATATCATGAACACCTACGGGTTCCGCCTCCTTGACTTCACCCCCAATGTTGTTCTGACCATGGCAGTTTTCGCACATCTCTGCGAAAACTTTGTCGGAGTCTATCCAAACGTAGCTCTTTTCCGCCACTTCTTTATGCCCCGAGTTGAGAGAGGGGAGCCTTTATCCGGCAGAATCGCCTGGATCTCGAGAGTTGGCAAGAAGGAAGCTTATCTGGAGGGAGAGCTCCGCAGCAAGTGGGAGGAATGGAGAGCAGACTGGTGCTGGATTGTCGAGGAGAACCCGCAGCCATTTACCGCCCAGCGCCAAGCCCCAATAGCGCACGGCAACGATTGGAGCAACGTGGCCCCGGAAGACGACAGGCTGAAGATTGCCATCACCCGGATCCTACGCCTCAGGCTTGCCGGGCTCACCGTAGGCGCCGTTGGCGCAGATTTTCTTTGCTGCCGCATCGCCCCCCTGCAGGAGAGGAGGAGACCTGCCTGGGAGTTCCAGAATGCGGCGGATATCATGAGGCTGCGCCCGGGCCTCAACTTCAACTTCACTGTCTTGGAACTGGACGCGATGATCCAGGAACTGTTCAAGCGCGATCCTCAACACCCCGAAGCGCTCATGTTGCTGAGGGGTGTCGTTCCACTGTGCAACAACTCCTCGCTCGACCGCATCCGTGCAATGATGCCGCTGTGCGATTCGCATGGAATTGTCCCAACTTGGCAAGAGCCTGCAGATGACGTCGTGCAGGAGTTCTTTGACGGCCTGGTAGAAGTGCCGGTCCGCCCCGATGAACAAAGGAGCCTCACCCGCGCCACCACCGATGATGAGATGCAGCGCATCACCACCAGGCTGGAAGAGGCGGCAGCAGCCGCGGGCGAGTTCGGATTCACCGTGGAGGAGGCAGAGGCAGCAGAGGCGGCAAGCCTTGTCAGGCGAGAGGAGCTTGCCGGCGAGGAAGAGCTTGTCGGGCCTGAAGCTGAGTCGAGCAAGCCCGCCGAGGGCGCGAGCGACTCGTTGAAGATCGGCTCCTCCTCCTCCCCACCTTCAGCTAGCTCGCCGCAAGCGGAGCCCCCAGCTCCACCAAGAAGGCGTCTCCGCAAGGCCGGGGACGTAGCGGGGCGGCAGACCAGTCAACAGCCGCCGTGCCGTGCGACACGCTCTACCGCGGCAAGCACTATTGCCGCGGGAGCGCCTCACGCCGCTGCGGCAACTGGAGCGGGGTCTTCCCGGTCCATCGCTACTGCTCCTACCAAGCGGACAAGGGAACCTACTCCTCCGCCTCGTCGCACCGGAGGCGAGCCGGACTTCGATCTCTCCGCGCTCAGCTCCGATGAGGAAGAAGAAGAGTAAGATTCTTTGTTGTACTTGTAGTTCTTTAATTTTGTTGCTTTGTCTTGTATCTGATTTGCTTCACTCTGAACCCATTCCTTTTCAGGACGCTGGCCCAGAGAGTGGCGAAGAGAGCCAAGGTCCCGGTGATTATCATCGAGGACGAACCCACCGCGATAGCAGGGGGTGTGTCCGAGACCACCTTGCCGGACCCGGCAACTATTCCCCAAAGCAGTCCCCAGCGCAGCTCCCAGCGTAAGTATATGGTTTACTTCCTGCTGTTAGGCGTGCATGGGTGCTCTTCCTTTGTTGATATCTGACTGTTGGTTTTTGTAGGAGCAGAGCAGCCTCACCAGGAGTGCCCGGAAGCCGCTCCCGAAATGCCATCTGCTTCAACTACACCGCCAAGGGAGGATTCCCCGGCAAGGGAGCGTTCTCCGGCAAGGGAGAATTCTCCGGCAAGGGACAGTTCTCCGGCAAGGGACAACACCAGCGACCCTCCGGTGGTTGACACCACGACTGCAGGTCCTAGTACAGGTAACCCTCTTGCTTGAAGACTTCCCTTGGGTTCTTCTTCTTCTGATTTTCTTTTTGGATATTTGCTTGATTTTTCTCCTTTTTCCGTTCGTCAGATCCATCTGCCACAGAGCCGATGGAAACCGAGGTCGCTGGCGAGGAGAACGCGCGCAGCAATACCGACGACGTCGTTGCCACCGAAGGAGAAGCCGACGCTGATGATTCCGCCGGCGAAGAGGCCGCCAAAGCTGCCGCCGCAGAAGCTGGCGAGGGATCCGACGATCGCACTGACGGCCCCGAGGCCGCAGGAGCATCAGGCGCTACGCCGACCGCAATCCCTCCGCCATTGCTGCAGCGCCAGGCTCCGAAGAGCCCCAGCCCGGCGCCTATTTGAAGGCCGGCGACGGCATCTTCATCAAGCTCCCCTGGGCGTCAAGCTCCAGGGCGCCGGTCGAAGGAGAGATCTTGGATGGAGAGGTGCTCGCCTCCGCTGGGCTGACGCTGGTCGACGTGCCAAGCAGCAGCAACGACGAGCCTGAAGAGGAGCAGCTGCTGCGGAAGCTGTTGTCGCTCTACCGCGCCCGACAGGCCAAGCTGGTATCCCAAGAAGCGCTTGTCGCGAAGGCGGGAGTGGACATCGAGAAGCGCGCGGAGGAGCTCCGGGGTTTCAGGCAGGAAGTTCTCCGGTCCCTGGTAGAGGAGCGGGAGCAAGTCACCGAGGAGCGGAAAGCCTTCCTCCTCGAGAAGGCTGAAGTTGAAGAGCAATAGCGGCTTGTTGCCGAGAAGCTATCTGCGCAGGAAGGCGAGTTGGCGCAGCGCAAGGTCAACCTTGACAGCCACGAGGAGGAGCTTGCCGCGCACGACCAAACATTTGGCGGGGCTCTCAAGGAAGCAGAGGATGCTGCCGAGGCCGCCAAGAAGGAGCTGGAGACGAAGGTGGCGCAGCTGGAGGCCGATCTCAAGGTGAGCGGCGAGGAGCTTGCTGCGCTCAAGCGTGAGCGCGAGAAGGACGCCACTGCTCATGGCGAGCTGCAAGGTCGTCTCGCTGAGAGGAGCAAAGAGCTTAGCGCCGCCAAGGACTCCAACGCGGATCTTGAGTTGAAGCTGGTTACTTTGACTCAAACGCTGGACGGCGCCAGGGAGCGGGAGGTGGCCTTGTCGGAGAAGATCAAGGCTGACGAGGCGCTGCTGACGAGTGCTGCCGCCGCCCAGAACACTTTTAGGGAGAATGTGGAGCACTGGACAGAGGGTCTCGTGGATGTTGCCGCAGCCATCGACAGGGAGCTGGCGCAGCTGGGGATGGAGGATCTCGGGTACTCCTCCGATGAGCACCTCCAACCCAGTGCCAAGCTCAACTTGTTCTTCAAAGGCGTGGCGACGTCCCTCCAGCGACTCCGGGAGAAGATCCCAAAGCAGCTGGCCGACGAGTCGCGCAAGATCTGCGCGGGAGCTCTTCAAAAGGTGCTGGTGAAGGTGGCCTTCCGCAACCCAGGCCTCAACCTCACCAACGTCCTCAGGACCTTGCCGCCGGATGCTGATCTGGAAGCACTCAAGACCCTTGTCGCACCCATTGTGGACAAGGTGAGCGGGATCAAGAGGGTTGAGGGCGATCACGTAGATTAGGCCGCCCGTTTCCTCTTTTTCTTGTCGCTGCTGGTCATGTTATGAGTACAATCTATTAGAGCTGCGACAAGCTATCTTGTAATATGACTCTATTTTGGGTAGCGATTGCTATGTTATTTCCTTTACTTGATTCCTTCCTTTGTATGTTTTTGCCCTACACTTTTAGGGAACTTGTCGGCGCAGGCACCTTAGCCACGAGCGCTGAGTGCGGGACGTCAGCAGCCTGCTGGCGGTGCCGCTACCGACAAGAAACCTTGTCGCAACTAGTCGCAGCTCACTTAAGTTGTTGAGCGGACTCGAAACAAAGTAAGGGCGCAACTAGCTACGAGTTGGTTCCTCCGCGCATAGGTTTTCCATACAAAGCACGGTCGTTCGAGGAAGATAACTTAAAAATTAAAACTGATTGCTCAAACTTTAGCAACTTAGCTTTTCTGTCGTTTGCTTCTCGGTAAGGCGAAACTTCCTCGAACGACGCTTGGTCCACACCATTATCTTCTCCTTTCCTCCCGGCAAACTTGTGGGCGAGGGAACCTTCCTTCCTTTGAGAAAGAAGAGAAAATAAAGGTACGGAGCCTTACGGCTCGTTATTGCTTACCGGGGGTAGCGCTGCACAAAGTGTCAGATAACGCATGCAAAGAAAAGTAGAAAGCATGAAATTGACAAGGTGTGCGGAGCACATGAGCTTTACTTATGCACGGGGTCTGCGCCTGGCTTTGTACAAAGGATTACATGCAACATCGGCAAGACTTGCACAAAAGGTGGTTGCCGGAACAGGTTCCGGCAACCGCGCCTTACGGGTAAAACTTACGAAGATGCTCAATGTTCCAGGAGTTGCTCACCGGAATGCCATCTTCGGTCTCAAGGCGGACAGCGCCAGGCCTAGTGACTCGTTTCACCCGGTAAGGGCCTTCCCACTTCGGCGTCAACTTGTTGGAATTCTTGGCGGACTGAATGCGCCGAAGAACAAGGTCGCCTTCCTCGAAACTTCTGGCATTAACTTTGCGGCTATGGTAGCGGCGCAGAGCTTGCTGGTATCGAGCAGCTCGTACAACAGCCTGAAGACGGTCCTCCTCAAGGAGCAGCGCGTCATCTTGTCGCAGCTGCTCTTGCTCAAGCTCATCATAAGCGAGCACTCGAGGTGACCCGTATACGAGTTCCATGGGGAGAATTGCCTCTGCTCCATAAACTAGAGCGAAAGGTGTCTGGCCAGTGGCTCGATTTGGCGTCGTCCTGATCGACCAAAGAACCACCGGCAGCTCCTCAATCCAGTTCTTTCTGCACTTGCGCAGCCTATTGAAAGTCCTGGTCTTGAGCCCGCGCAGCACTTCAGCATTTGCCCTCTCCACTTGACCGTTGCTTCTCGGATGAGCAACAGAAGTGAAGCAGACCTTGGCGCCAAGATCTTGGATGTACTGCATGAAGGTGCGGCTCGTGAATTGTGTGCCGTTGTCGGTGATGATCCTGTTAGGGATCCCGAAGCGGCAAACAATCGACCTCAAGAACTTGACTGCTGACTGTGCTGTCACCTTCCTCACTGCTTCCACTTCTGGCCACTTTGTGAACTTGTCGATTGCAACATACAAGTACTCAAAGCCCCCGACAGCTCGGGGACAGGGGCCGAGGATGTCGAGCCCCCAGACCGAAAATGGCCAGGATAAAGGGATCGTCTGGAGAGCTTGAGCTGGCTGGTGTATCTGCTTGGAATGGAACTGGCACGCTTCACATTTGGTTACTTGTGCAGTTGCATCCTGGAGGGCTGTCGGCCAAAAGAAACCTTGCCGGAACGCTTTGCCGGTAAGTGCTCTTGCGCCAATGTGGTGACCACATATGCCTCCATGTATCTCTGCCAACAGCTTTTGTCCGTCTTCCCGGTGAATACACTTCAATTTCATGCCGTTGAGTCTTCTTCTGTATAGTGTGTTGTCGACAAACTGGTACAAACTTGACTGCCGGGCTACTCTTTCCGCTTCTTCTTGCTCTTCGGGAAGTTCTCCTGTCTGAAGGAAACGGACAATCTGCTGCGCCCATGCTGGAGCTTGCGGCTCGACAACAAGGACTAAAGGCACATCTGTTGCTGCGAGAACATCCTCTTCTACGGCGAGAACCTGCGGCTCAGCCGGAGCTTGACGTTCCCCGGCAAGCTTGCCGAAGCAAAACTTGTCGGGAGCGTCTGCTTCAACGGAACAAACCCTAGGGCTTGCCGGAGCAGACTGCTCCTCAGCACCCTTGGTGTTGATCTTGGGGACCTTCTTGGCGGCGGCTTCGCGGAGCTCTGCCGGAAAATAGTCACCAGAAATCAACTTCCTCTTCTTGCTCTGTCCAGTTGATGGCGTTACAGATGGTTGAGTCAGTTTGAGCACAAAGATCCCTGGTTCCACAGGTAACTTAAGTGTGGCGCGCTTCGACAGGCCATCGGCAATGTCGTTCTGAGCTCTTGGAACATGTTCCATCTGTAGGCCATCAAAGTGTTCTTCTAGCTTTCTCACTTCATCAACGTAAGCTTCCATCAACGGACTCTGATAATTCTTGTTCACTTGGCGGACGACAAGCTGTGAGTCACCCCTGACAATGAGCTTCTTGATCCCAAGGTCTGCTGTGATCCTGAGACCGGCAAGCAAACCTTCATACTCTGCGGTATTGTTCGTTGCTTGCTCCTTGGAAAGTGCATCTGGACTACGCACTTGAGGTGCTCTCCGGTGGGTGCAACAAGTAGCACGCCTGCACCGGCGCCTTGCAGTGAAAAGGCACCATCAAAGTACATCAGCCACTCTTTGCTTGCTTCCTTGACGGGGATGCTCGTTTCTGGAATTTCTACATCTTGTGTTGGCGTCCATTTTGCTATGAACTCCGCCAATGCTCTGCTTTGGATAGTCGAAGTTCTCTCAAACTTGAGGCCAAAGCTTCACAGTTCCAGTGCCCACTCGACAATCCTGCCTGTTGCTTCTGGATTTTGCAGTATCCTCTTCAGCGGAAAACGAGTGATGATTGTGATCTCATGTGCTTGAAAGTAATGGTGCAACTTTCTCGAGGCCATGAGAAGGCCGAAAAGCAATTTCTGCACACCAGAGTACCTTGACCTAGCCCCCTGCAGAAGGGAACTAACAAAGTAAACTGGGCGCTGCACCATTCTTTTCTGCATCTTCTCACGCGACTGCGCAGATCCATCTTTGTCGGGACCAGAGCTTGCCGGTGAAGTCCTCTGCTTGTCGCTGGATGCATCTGCCGTGGTTGCTGGCTCATCGTCCGCTTCCCTCTCCGCTACTAACGCAGCACTAACCACTTGATTGGTTGCCGCTATATATAGCAGCAACTTCTCTTGTGGCTTAGGTGCGACAAGTGTTGGAGTGGAGGACAGGTATCTCTTTAAGTCCTGCAGTGCAGCCTCCGCTTCCGGAGTCCACTTCATTGGACCTGCCTTTTTCAATATTTTGAAAAATGGCAGGGCGCGCTCAGCAGACCTAGAGATAAACCTGCTGAGAGCAGCTACGCAACCGGCAAGTCTTCGTACATCCTTGACGCGCTTTGGTGCTTCAATCTACTCAATGGCCTTGATCTTGTCGGGATTGGCCTCAATTCCCCGCTGAGACACGAAGAACCCGAGAAGCTTGCCGGAGGGGACTCCAAACACACACTTCTCGGGGTTAAGCTTGAGGTTGATCTTGCGCAGATTTGCAAAGGTTTCGTCTAAATCTTGAATCAGAGTCGCCTTGTCCTTGCTCTTGACCACTATGTCATGCATGTAGGCTTCCACATTTCTGTGTATTTGCGGCTCAAAAGCGTCATGGACTACCCTTGCAAATGTTGAACCAGCATTCTTTAAACCAAAAGGCATCCGTACGAAACAGTATGTGCCACATGGGGTGATGAATGTGGTCTTCTCCTCATCCTCTTCTGCCATGAAGATCTGATCGTATCCTGAGTATGCATCAAGAAATGAAAGCAAGTCACATCCGGCCGTGGAGTCAACAATCTGGTCGATGTGCGGCAAGGGAAATGGGTCTTTGGGACAAGCTTTATTGACATCGGTAAAGTCGATACAAAGCCTCCATTTCCCGTTCGCCTTGCGCACGACTACAGGGTTGGCCAACCACGTAGGATGGAGCACTCCTCTGACAAGGCATGCTGCTTACAATTTCTTGATTTCTTCTGCGATGAATTCTTGGCACTCCACTGCTTGCTTCCTGACTTTCTGCTTGACGGGCTGCGCATGAGGACAGACGGCAAGATGGTGCTCGATTACTTTCCTGGGAACACCGGGGATGTCAGACGGTTGCCACGCAAATACGTCGACGTTCGCCCGCAGGAAAGCAACAAGCGCGCTTTCCTATTTAGGGTCGAGAGTGGCACTGATGGTGAAGGTACCACCAGTGCCATCCTCCTTGGCGGACACCTTCTTGGTCTCTAGTGGAGCTGTCATTGTCTTCTTACACTTGTCGGCGGAGCTCGATGGTGCGTCCTCGACGGTAGCGCAGCACTCCGAAGAGGTGCGCTTGCCGGAGTGGGCATCAGAACTCTTGCTGGACTTGGTCTTCTTCTTCGCCCCGGGAGCTTCAACGGCAAGTGACTTGCGATCTGTTGCGGCTGCTGCTTCCCGGTAGATCTTGTCGGCGCAAATAAGAGCATCCTTCTTGTCGCCAGGGACAGAGATGACACTTATCGGGCCTGGCATCTTCAGCATGTTGTATGCATAGTGAGAGGCTGCCATGAATTTGGCGAGTGCTGGACGGCCGAGTATCCCATTGTAAGGCAATGGAAAGTTAGCAACGTCAAAAGTGACCCTCTCAGTCCTGAAGTTCAACTCGCTGCCAAATGTCACCGGCAACATGATCTTTCCCTTCGGCTTGCTCCTTCCCGGATTGATTCCTTGGAATGTGTCGGTCTCTTCGAGCTCGCCATCAGGGATCTGGAGTTTCTGGAGTACCGCGGAGGAGATCAGGTTCAAGGCGGCCCCGCCGGCAACTAGCATCTTAGTGACCTTGAGGTTGCGGATAGTTGGTGAAACCAACATCGGCAAGCACCCGACCGCAGTTATGCGATCAGGGTGGTCCTCAATATCAAAGATGATAGGCGTGCTGGACCATTTCAGAGGCTTGCGTGACTCGACGGGTGGTTCTGTTGCATTGACTTCCCGCACCCACTGCTTGAGCTGGCGGTGTGAAGTATGCAGAGAAGCACCGCCGTCAACGCACAGGACCTCTGTGGCTTTCTGGAACTCCTGCTCATCGGTCTCGTCATCATCCATATCTTCATCGTCATCGTCATCTTCATCCTTGTCGCGGCCGCGAGGAGGTCTATCTCCTTGCCGCTGCTTGGCCTTGCCGCGGCGTCCTCCTCGGCCGGGGCGTTTCTTGTCGGCTCCTCCAGCACCTTCCTGGGCCTTCTCCTTGTCGCGTCGCTCGTATTCAGCCTTTTGCTGCTCAACAAGCTGCTCGACCTTCTTGCAGCTCTGGAGGTCATGGCCCTTGGTGCAGTGGATCTTGCAGTACTGCTTGTTGGTGCCGTCCTGCTTGTCGGTGACCGCCACAGCCTGGTAGTTGGTGCCACCGGAGCTACCAGCTTTGGCTTTCTTGGCGCCACCTCCGTTGCCGGACTGCTCAACGACTAGCACATCTTCGCCTTTCTTCTTCCTGTTGTTCCGCCGCTGGTTTTTCTTTGCCGGGGCGGCCTCCTCACTATTAGATCCTCCTGCTTCTGTATTCTCTCCGGGGAGTTTCCTTCCTTCCTCAGCACGCGCACACTTGTCGGCCAGGGCATATAGCTCACTGACGTCTCTGATCTTGCACATCGCCATCTCCTCCCGCATCCTGCGGTTTCGCACGTTCTGATGGAACGCGCTGATTACCGCGGCAGGGTGGACATCTGGGATGTTGTGCTGTACGCGGCTGAATCTCTGAATGTACTTGCGCAGGGGCTCTCCTTCCTTCTGGGCGAGAAGATGAAGGTCGCTCTCTTGGCCATGAGGCTTGTGGCCGCCTGTAAAGGCGCCGACAAACTGATGGCATAGGTCTGCCCAGGAGGATATGGAGTTGTCCAGCAAGTGCATGAGCCAGGATCTGACATTGGGCTTGAGCACCAGCGGGAAGTAGTTGGCCAGGATCTTGTCGTCCCGCCCCCCGGCAGCTTGCACCGCGATGGTGTAGATGCTGAGGAACTC
Source organism: Triticum aestivum (assembly GCF_018294505.1). NCBI lineage: Eukaryota > Viridiplantae > Streptophyta > Magnoliopsida > Poales > Poaceae > Triticum > Triticum aestivum. The sequence goes on along the minus strand of NC_057798.1, from coordinate 688,196,524 downwards.
CGACGGATGCGAGTTGCCGTCATACTTCTCTGGTACGTCTGGCTTGAAATTCTTCGTGCTAGGCCACTGGACTTGCCGTAGCTCATGAGTGAACGCAGGGCAACCTACAGCATACGGCAAGTCGCCTAGTTCCCCTGGTGCATGCATGTCGACAGAGGGCCCAGCGCGCTGGTCTGATTGACGTCGCGCTTCTCTTCGGCGCTCGATGCGAGTTCGAGCGTCTTCTTGCTGTCGTTCGTGAAGAACTTGGCGCTGATCGCGACGAGTTCGTGGATCTGATGATGCGGTGGAGTCGCTGTCGAGGTGGATCTGGCGAGTCGGCGATCTTGGCCTTCGGGATGGAGAGTGCATGGTGGTTGCACCCCCATCGATTTCGTCGCCATCGGCTCGTGCCTGGCAGTCCTGCCGCGGCAGCGATGTACTCGATTGCCGCGGAGTGTCGACGTTGGCGAAGCCGATGAGACTCTGAATGGTGGCCCTCCATTCATCGATCTTGTCTGCCGTTGGAGGGTAATCCAGGAGCAGTTGAGCTCGCGCCAAAGCTTCTGCTGGAGTGGTGGGCGGCAGTGGCGAACGGCGCGAGGAGCGGGATATGCTCGGACTTCTAACTATGTTAGAAGGAGCAGTATCCCGTCCAGGCGACCGTGTCTCGCTCGTGCCAGCATGTTGGCGTGCATGCTGGTCTCGAGCACCCCGAGATCCACCAGCTCGATCTTGGTCCAACAAACGTATGGCATTGCGAATACCATGACGCTGTCGATCCTGCGCCTCCTGAGATGGGCGCGGTGCATGTACGGATGCCGAGGTCTGCGCAGCCTTGTCCTTGGACCTGGCAGCACCGTGAGCTCCCTCGTCGATGTCCGTTCTTCCGCTGGCGTCTACCCCACCACCCGTTTGCTCCGATGGTGGTGGGATCGACGTGGACGGAACAGCTGCCGCCGAAGCCTTCTTCTTCGGTGGCATGTCGATGAAGAAGATGTAGATCTAGCTCGTGTGAACGCCGGATTAGGTTCACACAACCTCAACGCCCCCTGGCGCCGTCCAGCGTCTGAGTCAAAGTAACCAGCTTCAACTCAAGATCCGCGTTGGAGTCCTTGGCGGCGCTAAGCTCTTTGCTCCTCTCAGCGAGACGACCTTGCAGCTCGCCATGAGCGGCGGTGTCCTTCTCGCGCTCACGCTTGAGCGCAGCAAGCTCCTCGCCGCTCACCTTGAGATCGGCCTCCAGCTGCGCCACCTTCGTCTCCAGCTCCTTCTTGGCGGCCTCGGCAGCTGCGGCAGCATCCTCTGCTTCCTTGAGAGCCCCGCCAAATGTTTGCTCGCGCGTGGCAAGCTCCTCCTCGTGGCTGTCAAGGTTGACCTTGCGCTGCACCAACTTGCCTTCCTGCGCAGATAGCTTCTCGGCAACAAGCCGCTGTTGCTCTTCAACTTCAGCCTTCTCGAGGAGGAAGGCTTTCCGCTCCTCGGCGACTTGCTCCCGCTCGTCTGCCAGGGACCGGAGAACTTCCTGCCTGAAACCCCAGAGCTCCTCCGCGTGCTTCTCGATGTCCACTCCAGCCTTCGCGACAAGCGCTTCTCGGGATACCAGCTTGGCCTATCGGGCACGGTAGAGCGACAACAGCTTCCGCAGCAGCTGCTCCTCCTCAGGCTCGTCGCTGCTACTGCTTGGCGCGTCGACCAGCGTCAGCCCAGCGGAGGCGAGCACCTCTCCATCCAAGATCTCTCCTTCGACCGACGCCCTGGAGCTTGACGCCCAGGGGAGCTTGATGAAGATGCCGACGCCGGCCTTCAAATAGGCGCTGGGCTGGGGCTCTTCGGAGCCTGGCGCTGCAGCAACGGCGAGGGATCGGCGGTCGGCGTAGCGCCTGACGCTCCTGCGGCCTCGGGGCCGTCAGTGCGATCGTCGGATCCCTCGCCAGCTTCTGCGGAGGTAGCTTTGGCGGCCTCTTTGCCGACGGGATCATCAGCGCCGGCTTCTCCTTCGGTGGCAACGCCATCGTCGGTATTGCTGCGCGCGTTCTCCTCGCTGGCGACCTCGGTTTCCATCAGCTCCGTGGCAGATGGATCTGACGAACGGAAAAAGGAGAAAAATCAAGCAAATATCCAAAAAGAAAATCAGAAGAAGAAGAACCCAAGGGAAGTCTTCAAGTAAGAGGGTTACCTATACTAGGACCTGCAATCGTGGTCTCAACCACCGGAGGGTCGCTAGTGCTGTCCCTTGCCGGAGAACTGTCCCTTGCCGGAGAATTCTCCCTTGCCGGAGAACGCTCCCTTGCCGGGGAATCCTCCCTTGGCGGTGTAGTTGAAGCAGATGGCATTTCGGGAGCGGCTTCCGGGCACTCCTGGTGAGGCTGCTCTGCTCCTACAAAAACCAACAGTCAGATATCAGCAAAGGAAGAGCACCCATGCGCGCCTAACAGCAGGAAGTAAACCATATACTTACGCTGGGGGCTGCGCTGGGGACTGCTTTGGGGAATAGTTGCCGGGTCCGGCAAGGTGGTCTCGGACACACCCCCTGCTGTCGCGGTGGGTTCGTCCTCGATGACAATCACCGGGACCATGGCTCTCTTCGCCGCTCTCTGGGCCAGCGTCCTGAAAAGGAATGGGTTCAAAGTGAAGCAAATCAGATACAAGACAAAGCAACAAAATTGAAGAACTACAAGTACAGCAAAGAATCTTACTCTTCTTCTTCCTCGTCGGAGCTGAGCGCGGAGAGATCGAAGTCCGGCTCGCCTCCGGTGCGACGAGGCGGAGGAGTAGGTTCCCTTATCCGCTTGGCAGGAGCAGTAGCGGTGGACCGGGAAGACCCCGCTCCAGTTGCCGCAGCGGTGTGAGGCGCTCCCGCGGCAACAGTGCTTGCCGTGGTAGAGCGTGTCGCACGGCACGGCGGCTGTTGACTCGTCTGCCGCCCCGCATGTCCCCGGCCTTGCGGAGACGCCTTCTTGGTGGAGCTGGGGGCTCCGCTTGCGGCGAGCTAGCTGAAGGTGGGGAGGAGGAGGAGCCGATCTTCAATGAGTCGCTCGCGCCCTCGGCGGGCTTGCTCGACTCAGCTTCAGGCCCAACAAGCTCTTTCTCGCCGGCAAGCTCCTCTCGCTCGACAAGGCTTGCCGCCTCTGCTGCCTCTGCCTCCTCCACGGTGAATCCGAACTCGCCTGCAGCAGCGGCTGCTGCCGCCTCTTCCAGCCTGGTGGCGATGCGCTGCATCTCATGATCGGTGGTGGCGCGGGTGAGGCTCTTTTGTTCATCGGGGCGGACTGGCACTTCTACCAGGCCGTCAAAGAACTCCTGCACAACGTCATCTGCAGGCCCTTGCCAAGTTGGGACAAGATGTCGGGGAGGCTGATCCACGAACACCTATGGGACCGGCGGACCGGGCCCCATTCGGTTCGGCGAGGGGCGGAGGCCGCACGAAGAGCGGATCGAGGCGAAGCACACAAGCGGTTTACCCAGCTTCGGAGCTCTCCGGAGAGATAACACTCCTACTGCTGCATGTCTGAGTGTATTGAGTTCTTGCTCGGGAGCGCTGAGTGCTACAGTACACACTAGCTGCTAACGAGACCGAGCGTGAGTGTTTTTCTGCCTTCCACCCCCCCTCTACATTGCGCATGGGCCTCCTTTTATATGCTAAAGGGGTCTCCGACAGGTGGCAACGTAGACAAGGGTAAAAATGGAAAAGGGATTGCGGTTGGTACAACTACCTGTACAATATATCATACCTAACCCTGACGGCAGGGGACAAAGGCATTAAATGCCCGTCTACGTCGCCTAAATAGTGCAAAAAGGGACCGTCAGGGACGCCACCGCTCGCCATGATGGCAATCTTGTCAGCGTTGCTTGCCACCGCGCACCGCTGGTTGCACAGCCTCTTGCCACGCGCGCCTGGAAAAGCCCCAGGGCGACACGTTGGTGGATGTGCTAGAGCGCAGCTATAGAGTGGTAGCTTGCCACGGCAAGCGCCTTGCCGCGGTCGTTGTCTTGTCGCGTCCGGAAGCTTGTCGCTCACCGGGCCTCACCGGGACGCGTGGCGCATCGTGGCAAGTTCCTTGAGATGCCTTGGTTGGCCTTCCCGGCAAGCTCCTCTTGCTAGGGCCTTGTCTCCTTGGTTTGAATACTTTGTTCTTGAATGGCTCCAAAGGAACCATGGAGGACCTTGGCGGTCACCCGGCAAGCCTTGCCGCGGGGTGCTGCAACTGCCCGTGCACAAGTTCGGGATACTAGGGTACCCCTACTCTAGTACACCGACATAGATGCAGAATCGTTTCGATCTACTTGTTATGGACGTGATGCATATATACATGATCATGCCTAGATATTCTCATAACTATGCACTTTTCTATCAATTGCTCAACAGTAATTTGTTCACCCACCGTAATACTTATGCTATCTTGAGAGAAGCCACTAGTGAAACCTATGGCCCCGGGTCTATCTTTTATCATATAAGTTTTCCATCTACTTTTATTTGCATCTTTTACTTTCCAATCTATATCATAAAAATACCAAAAATATTTATCTTATCTTATTATCTCTATCAGATCTCACTTTTGTAAGTTACCGTGAAGGGATTGACAACCCCTTTATCGCGTTGGTTGCGAGGTTCTTGTTTGTTTGTGTAGGTGCGTGGGACATTGAGGACCCTCCTACTAGATTGATACCTTGGTTCTCAAAAACTGAGGGAAATACTTACGCTACTTTGCTGCATCACCCTTTCCTCTTCAAGGGAAAACCAACGCAGTGCTCAAGAGGTAGCATCTTCCTAATGAGTGGCGGTCGGGGACGAGCGATGGTCTTTTCCCCCTAGGAGCATGCATGTAGTACTTTGTTTCGATAACTAATAAATTTTTGCAATAAGTATGTTGAGTTCATGGATTATACGCACTCTCACCCTTCCACCATTGCTAGCCTCTCTAGTACCACGCAACTTTCTCCGGTACCATATACCTTCCTTAAAGCAGCCACCATACATACCTATTATGGCATTTTCATAGCCATTTCGAGATATATTGCCATGCAACTTTCCACCGTTCTGTTTATTATGACACGCTCCATCATTGTCATATTGTTTTGCATGATCATGTAGTTGACATCGTATTTGTAATCTGAAATTGTAATATGAAATTGTAAAAACAGCAAGGTAACAAGTGGTAAAAGTGAGCGTAAACGGTATTGCAATGATAGGAAACAAGGCCTAGGGTTCATACTTTCACTAGTGCAAGTTATCTCAACAATAATAACATAGATAGATCATATAACAATCCCTCAACATGCAACAAAGAGTCACTCCAAAGACACTAATAGCGGAGAACAAACGAAGAGATTATGGTAGGGTACGAAACCACCTCAAAGTTATTCTATCGGATCAATCTATTCAAGAGTTCGTACTAGAATAACACCTTAAGACACAAATCAACCAAAACCCTAATGTCACCTAGATACTCCATTGTCACCTCAAGTATCCGTGGGCATGATTATACGATATGCATCACACAATCTTAGATTCATCTATTCAACCAACACAAACTACTTCAAAGACTGCCCCAAAGTTTCTACCGGAGAGTCAAGAACGTGTGCCAACCCCTATGCATAGGTTCATGGGCGGAACCCGCAAGTTGGTCACCAAAACATACATCAAGAGGCACATGATATCCCATTGTCACCACAGATAAGCACGGCAAGACATACATCAAGTGTTCTCATAAAAGACTCAATCCGATAAGACAACTTCAAAGGGGAAAACTCAATTCATCACAAGAGAGTAGAGGGGGAGAAACATCATAAGATCCAAGTACAATAGCAAAGCTCGGGATACATCAAGATCGTGCAATAGAGCGAACACGAGAGAGAGAGAGATCAAACACATAGCTACTGGTACATACCCTCAGCCTCGAGGATGGACTACTCCCTCCTCGTCATGGAGAGCGCCGAGATGATGAAGATGGCCATCGGTGATGGATCCCCCCTCAGGCAGGGTGCCGGGAAGGGCTCCCGAGAGGTTTTTGGTGGCTACAGAGGCTTGCGGCGGAGGAACTCCCGATCTATCTTGATATTCAATGGTTTTTGGGTACTTAGGGTTATATAGGCGAAAGAAGTCGGTCGGGGGGTGCTCGAGGGGTCCACGAGACAGGGGGGCGTGCCCGGTAGGGGGCGCGCCCCCCTATCTCCTGGGCTCCTCGAGTATCTTTTGACTTGATCTCCAAGCCTCCAGGATGATTTTCTTCCAAAAAATCACAATGCCGAAGGTTTCATTCCGTTTGGACTCCGTTTGATATTCCTTTTCTTTGAAATACTGAAACAGGCAATAAAACAGCAATATGGGTTGGGCCTCCGGTTAATAGGTTAGTCCAAAAGTAATATAAAAGTGTATAATAAAGCCCATAATCATTCAAAACAGATAATAATATAGCATGAATGCTTCATAAATTATAGATACGTTGGAGACATATCAGCATCCCCAAGCTTAATTCCTACTCGTCCTTGAGTAGGTAAATGATAAAAACAGAATTTATGAAGTGTGAATGCTAGAAGGTGCACAAGTTTGATCAATGACAATTTCAATCACCTTTACTAGCATCATTATATGTCATAACAATAGTTCATCTCATAAAACTTTTCATGATAAAGTAACAAGCAATTTACATGTCAAAGCATAGACCATAAACTTTCTTGAAAACTAGCAAACTTCATTCTTAGTCATCAAACAATTGCAATTCATCTTTCTTTCAGGAAGAGTCTATGTCAGAGCTTTGGTTTAGCAAACTTCACATACTCAACTATCATATAGTCTTCTACAATTGCTAACACTCACGCAATACTTGTGGTTATGAAGTTTTAATCAGACACAGAGAAATATTGGGGCTTATAATGTTGCCTCCAAACGTATTCACCTTTGGGTGATGTCAACAATAATAGTTCATGCTAACGTACATCCAATTTGGATATATATATCAGGATCACCCCACCACAAAGTGCTTGCCAAAGGATAAAATGAAAAAGGGAAAGGTGAAGATCACCTTGACTCTTGCATAAAGTAAAAGACAGGCCCTTCGCAGAGGGAAGCATAGGTTGTCATGCGCTTTTAGGGTTGGATACACAAAATCTTAATACCAAAGAACGTCACTTTATATTGCCCCTTGTAAATGGACCTTTATTATGCAGTCTGTCGCTTTTATTGCTTCCATAACAAGTTCGTACAAAGCTTATTTTCTCCACATTAATAACTCATGCATATTTAAAGAGCAATTTTTATTGCTTGCACCGATGACAACTTACTTGAAGGATCTTACTCAATCCATAGGTAGGTATGGTGGACTCTCATGGCAAAAACTGGGTTTAAGGATATTTGGAAGCATAAGTAGTATCTCTACTTGGTGCTAGGAATTTTTGGCTAGCATGAGGGGGAAATGCAAGCTCAACATGTTTGAATGATCCATGACAATATACTTTAACTGAGATGCGAGAAAACATAACCCGTTACGTTGTCTTCCTTGTCCAACATCAACTCTTTAGCATGTCATACATAATGAGTGCTCACAATTATAAAAGATGTCTATGATAATATATTTATATGTGAAATCTCTCTTCCTTCAATATTCTTTCATGAATTGTTCAAATGACTAATACAATGCTTGCTAACCGTCAATAAATTTACAACCTCTACTTCTTAGATGTGAAGTCATTACTCCCCATGGGATAAGCAAATGAAACATATATAATTTCAGATTTATGGCAATCAACTCATTCAACCATTTACTCATAGGATATAAGTGAAGCACACAAGTAAATGACAAACTACTGCAAAAAGATATAAGTGAAGATCAATGAGTAGCTAAATAATTATGCAACTATGTGAAGACTCTCTCTCATTAAAGAATTTCAGATCTTGGTATTGTATTCAAGCAGCAAGAAAAACAAAATAAAATGACATTGCAAGGATAGCACAAGTCATGTGAAGAAGCAAAAACTTAGGTTCAACCGATACTAACCGATAGTTGTCGAAGAAGAAAGGTGGGATGCCTACCGGGGCATCCCCAAGCTTAGATGCTTGAGACTTCTTGAAATATTATATTGGGGTGCCTTGGGCATCCGCAAGCTTGAGATTTTATGTCTCCTTGATTCCTCTCATATCATGGTTTCTCTTCTTTTTATCAAAAGCTTCATTCACAACAAACTCAACAAGAACTCATGAGATAGGTTAGTATAAACCAATGCAAAACCTTATCACTTTCTACTGTAACAAATCACTAAAATTATTATTCAACATTGCATACTAAATGCCTCTTCATATTTAATACTCCTATCCTCAAATAGAATCATTAAACAAGCAAACATACGCAAACAATGCAAACATAACAGCAATCTGCCAAAACAGTACAGTCTGTAAAGAATGCAAGAGTAACAATACTTCCGTGACTCCAAAAATTATTAACTAAAATTCCCAATGTAATAAATTTATCAGATCTTAATATGCAAAAAGATTCAACGTTCTAACCTTCTCTGAGTTTTCTAGGGAATTTTTGCAACAGCGGTAAACTTTCTGTTTTCAAACAGCAACATGTATACTAGCAAAATAAGCATGGCAAAGGCTATCCTTGACATTTTTATTGAAAATAAAGATGCAAAACATTATTCTAACTAACAGAAAGCAAATACTAACAAAAGAAAATGACGCTCCAAGCAAAACACATATCATGTGACGAATAAAAATATAGCTCCAAGTAAAGTTACCGATGAACGAAGACGAAAGAGGGGATGCCATCCGGGGCATCCCCAAGCTTAGGATCTTGGTTGTCCTTGAATATTACCTCGGGGTGCCTTGGGAATCCCCAATCTTAGGCTCTTTCCAATCCTTATTCCATAGTCCATCCAATCCTTACCCAAAACTTGAAAACTTCAACCACACAAAACTCAACACAAAACTCGCAAGCTCCGTTAGTATAAGAAAATAAAACCACCACTTAGGTACTGTAATAAACTCATTCTAAATTCATATTGGTGTAATATCTACTGTATTCTAACCTCTCTATGGTTCATAACACTTAATACTAGCCATAGATGCATCAAAATAAGCAAACAACACAATGAAAACAGAATCTGTCAAAAACAGAACAGTCTGTAGTAATCTGTATCAAACGTATACCTCTGGAACCCCAAAAATTATGAAATAAATTGGTGGACCGGAGGAATTTGTCTACTAATCATCTGCAAAAAGAATCAACCTAAAATCACTCTCCAGTAAACAATGGCAGCTAATCTCGTGAGCGCTAATTTTCTGTTTTTTACAGCAAGATCATATAGACTTCACCCAAGTCTTCCCAAAGGTTCTACTTGGCACTTTATTGAAACAAAAGCTATAAAACATGATTACTATAGTAGAATAATCATGTGGACACACAAAAACAGTAAGGATAAATATTGGGTTATCTCCCAACAAGCGCTTTTCCTTAATGCCTTTTTAGCTAGGCATGATGATGACAATGATGCTCACATAAAAGATAAGAATTGAAACATAACGGGAGCATCATGAAGCATATGACTAGCATATTTAAGCCTAAGCCACTTCCTATGCATAGGGATTTTGTGAGCAATTAACTTATGGGAACAATAATCAACTAGCATAGGAAGGTAAAACAAGCATAGCTTCAAAAAATTTAACACATAGAGAGGAAACTTGATATTGTTGCAATTCCTACAAGCATATGTTACTGCCTCATAATAATTTTCAGTAGCATCATGAATGAATTCAACAATATAACCAGCATCTAAAGCATTCTTTTCATGATCTACAAGCATAGAAAATTTACTACTCTCCACATAAGCAAAATTCTTCTCATTCGGAATAGTAGGAGTATCATAAGAGACTTGAACACTAAAAATTGTTTCCACATTAAAAGAGTACTGTTCAGAAAAAGGGTAATCATAATCATGACATGTTTTGTAAATATAATCATCACTACTTTTTATAGCATAAGTTTCATCACAATAATCATCATAAGTAGCAACTTCGTTCTCATCATAATCGATTGAAACCTCTCCCAAGATAGTGGAATCACTAAATAAAGTTGACACTCTTCCAAATTCACTTTCATATTCATCACAATAAAATTCAACATCCTCCAAAATAGTGGGATCACTACTTCCTAAAGTTGACACTCTTCCGAACCCACTTTCATCAATATAATCATCATATGTAGGAGGCATACTATCATCATAATAAATATTCTCATCAAAACTTGGGGGACAAAAAATATCATCTTCATCAAACATAGCTTCCCCAAGCTTGTGGCTTTGCATATCATTAGCATCATGGATATTCAAGGAATTCATACTAACAACATTGCAATCATGCTCATCATTCAAAGATATAGTACCAAACATTCTAATGCATTCTTCTTCTAGCGCTTGAGCACAATTTTCCTTTCCATCAAACTCACGAAAGATATTAAAAAGACGAAGCGTACGAGACAAACTTAACTCCATTTTTGTAGTTTTCTTTTATAAACTAAACTAGTGGTAAAACAAGAAACTAAAAGACTCGATTGCAAGATCTAAAGATATACCTTCAAGCACTCACCTCCCCGGCAATAGCGCCAGAAAAGAGCTTGATGTATACTACACAACCTTCTTCTTGTAGACGTTGTTGGGCCTGCAAGTGCACAGGTTTGTAGGACAGTAGCAAATTTCCCTCAAGTGGATGACCTAAGGTTTATCAATCCGTAGAGGCGTAGGATGAAGATGGTTTCTCTCAAACAACCCTGCAACCAAATAACAAAGAGTCTCTTATGTCCCCAACACACCCAATACAATGGTAATTTGTATAGGTGCACTAGTTCGGCGAAGAGATGGTGATACAAGTGCAATATGGATGGTAGATAAAGGTATTTGTAATCTGAAATTGTAAAAACAGCAAGGTAACAAGTGGTAAAAGTGAGCGTAAACGGTATTGCAATGATAGGAAACAAGGCCTAGGGTTCATACTTTCACTAGTGCAAGTCTCTCAACAATAATAACATAGATAGATCATATAACAATCCCTCAACATGCAACATAGAGTCACTCCAAAGACACTAATAGCGGAGAACAAATGAAGAGATTATGGTAGGGTACGAAACCACCTCAAAGTTATTCTTTCGGATCAATCTATTCAAGAGTTTGTACTAGAATAACACCTTAAGACACAAATCAACCAAAACCCTAATGTCGCCTAGATACTCCATTGTCACCTCAAGTATCCGTGGGCATGATTATACGATATGCATCACACAATCTTAGATTCATCTATTCAACCAACACAAAGTACTTCAAAGAGTGCCCCAAAGTTTCTACCGGAGAGTCAAGAACGTGTGCCAACCCCTATGCATAGGTTCATGGGCGGAACCCGCAAGTTGGTCACTAAAACATACATCAAGAGGCACATGATATCCCATTGTCACCACAGATAAGCACGGCAAGACATACATCAAGTGTCTCATAAAAGACTCAATCCGATAAGATAACTTCAACGGGGAAAACTCAATTCATCACAAGAGAGTAGAGGGGGAGAAACATCATAAGATCCAACTACAATAGCAAAGCTCGGGATACATCAATATCGTGCCATAGAGGGAACACGAGAGAGAACATGAGAGAGAGAGAGAGATCAAACACATAGCTACTGGTACATACCCTCAGCCTCGAGGATGGACTACTCCCTCCTCATCATGGAGAGCGTCGGGATGATGAAGATGGCCACCGGTGATGGATCCCCCCTCCGGCAGGGTGCCGGGAAGGGCTCCCGAGAGGTTTTTGGTGGCTACAGAGGCTTGCGGCGGTGGAACTCCCGATCTATCTTGATATTCAATGGTTTTTGGGTACATAGGGTTATATAGGCGAAAGAAGTCGGTCGGGGGGTGCTCGAGGGGTCCACGAGACAGGGGGCCGCGCCCGGTAGGGGGGCGCCCCCCCCTATCTCATGGGCTCCTCGAGTATCTTCTGACTTGATCTCCAAGCCTCCAGGATGATATTCTTCCAAAAAATCACGATGCTGAAGGTTTCATTCCGTTTGGACTTCTTTTGATATTCCTTTTCTTCGAAATACTGAAACAGGCAATAAAACAGCAATATGGGTTGGGCCTCCGGTTAATAGGTTAGTCCCAAAAGTAATATAAAAGTGTATAATAAAGCCCGTAATCATTCAAAACAGATAATAATATAGCATGAATGCTTCATAAATTATAGATACGTTGGAGACGTATCAGTCACTCTTGAATCATTGCACATCCTGGTACACCACCGGAGGCATTCATATAGAGTCATATTTTGTTCTAAGTATCAAGTTGTAATTCTTGAGTTGTAAGTAAATAAAAGTGTGGTGATCTTCATTACTAGAGCACTGTCCCATCTGAGGAAAGGATGATGGAGACTATGATTCCCCCACAAGTCGGGATGAGACTCCGGACGAAAAATAAAAAAAGAGGCCACAAAAAAAAGAGAAGGCCCCCCAAAAAAGAGAGAGCAATAGAGAGAAGGGACAATGCTACTATCCTTTTTACACACTTGTGCTTCAAAGTAGCACCATGATCTTCATGATAGAGAGTCTCCTATGTTGTCACTTTCATATACTAGTGGGAATTTTCATTATAGAACTTGGCTTGTATATTCCAATGATGGGCTTCCTCAAAATGCCCTAGGTCTTCGTGAGCAAGCAAGTTGGATGCACACCCACTTAGTTTCTTTTTGAGCTTTCATACACTTATAGCTCTAGTGCATCCATTGCATGGCAATCCCTACTCACTCACATTGATATCTATTGATGGGCATCTCCATAGCCCGTTGATATGCCTAGTTGATGTGAGACTATCTTCTCCTTTTTGTCTTCTCCACAACAACCATTCTATTCCACCTATAGTGCTATATCCATGGCTCACGCTCATGTATTGCGTGAAGATTGAAAAAAAATTGAGAACATGAAAAGTATGAAATAATTGTTTGGCTTGTCATCGGGGATGTGCATGATTAAATACTTTATGTGATGAAGATAGAGCATAGCAATACTATATGATTTTGTAGGGATAGCTTTCTTTGGCCATGTTATTTTGAGAAGACATGATTGCTTTTTTAGTATGCTTGAAGTATTATTATTTTTATGTCAATATTAAACTTTTGTCTTGAATCTTTTGGATCTGAACATTCATGCCACAATAAAGAAAAATTACATGAATAAATATGTTAGGTAGCATTCCACATCAAAAATTTTGTTTTTATCATTTACCTACTCGAGGACTAGCAGGAATTAAGCTTGGGGATGCTTGATACGTCTCCAACGTATCTATAATTTTTTATTGTTCCATGCTATTATATTATCTGTTTTGGATGTTTAATGGGCTTAATATGCTATTTTATATTATTTTTGGGACTAACCTATTAACCGAGGGGCCAGTGCCAGTTTCTGTTTTTTTCCTATTTTAGAGTTTTGTAGAAAAGTAATACCAAATGAAGTCCAAACAGAATGAAACCTTCGCGGTGATCTTTCTTGGACCGAAAGCAAACCACAAGACTTGGAGATGAAGTCGTAGAGGCAACGAGGCGGCCACGAGGCAGGAGGGCGCGCCCAGGGGTAGGTGTGCCCCCACCCTCATGGGCCCCTCGTAGCTCCCCTGACCTAGTTCCTTCGCCTATAGATACTCTTATACCCTAAAAACATCAGGTGGGGCCACAAAACCACTTTTCCACCACCGCAACCTTCTGTACCCGTGCGATCCCATCTTGTAGCCTTTTCCGGTGATCTGCCAGAGGGGGATTCGATCACTGAGGGCTTCTACATCAACACCATTACCTATCCGATGAAGCATGAGTAGTTTACCACAGACCTTCGGGTCCATAGTTATTAGCTAGATGGCTTCTTCTCTCTCTTTGATTCTCAATACAAAGTTCTCCTCGACGTTCTTCAATGTAATACTCTTTTGCGGTGTGTTTGCCGAGATCCGATGAATTGTGGATTTATGATCAAGATTATCTATGAATATTATTTGGTTCTTCTCTGAATTCTTATATCCTTGATTTGATATCTTTGCAAGTCTCTTCGAATTTTCGGTTTAGTTTGGCCTACTAGATTGATCTTTCTTGCCATGGGAGAAGTGCTTAGCTTTGGGTTCAATCCTGTAGTGTCCTTTCCTAGTGATAGTAGGGGTAGCAAGGCATGTATTGTATTGTTGCCATCGAGGATAACAAGATGGGGATTTCATCATATTGCTTGAGTTAATTCCTCTACATCATGTCATCTTGCTTAATGCGTTACTCTGTTCTTTATGAACTTAGTACTCTAGATGCATGCTGGATAGCGGTCGATGTGTGGAGTAATAGTAGTAGATGCAGGCAGGAGTCGGTCTACTTGACACAGATGTTATGCCTATGTTCATGATCATTGCCTTAGATGTCATCATAATTATGCGCTTTTCTATCAATTGCTCGGCAGTAATTTGTTCACCCACCATAATATATGCTATCTCGAGAGAAGTCACTAGTGAAACCTATGGCCCTCGGGTCTCTTTTCCATATTATTGAATCTCGCTTACATCTTGCTAGTTTTCTATCTACTATTTTGTAATCTTTACTTTCCAATCTATACAACCAAAAATATCAAAAATATTTACTTTACCGTTTATCTATCTCTATCAGATCTCACTTTTGTGAATGACCGTAAAGGGATTGACAACCCCTTTATCATGCTGGTTGCAAGTTCTTGATTATTTGTGCAGGTATTCGGTGACTTGTGTGTTGTCTCCTACTGGATTGATACCTTGGTTCTCAAAACAGAGGGAAATACTTATGCTACTCTGCCGCATCACCCTTTCCTCTTCAAGGGAAAACCAACGCACTCAAGAGGTAGCAGGACACCCAGCCGAGACCTTGATCATTCCTGCAGTCTACATAATTAAAACTCCAGGTGGTTAAACCAAAATCACACAGAACAAGGAAGTACCTTGCTCTGATACCAATTGAAAGTGCGTTATATTGACTAGAGGGGGGTGAATAGACAATTATCACAAATTCGTCACTGAGGAATTTCTAGGTGAAGAAATTCCTAAGAAACGACACACTAGCAGCGGAATAAGTACTCAGGTATAAGCATAACAGATCAACGACATAGTCATCATGATGAAATGAAAACAAGCACAGAGTACAGATAGCGTGAAAACAGGATAAGCAGGCTCAAGACTATGTGACTGAAGAATTAGGATTGAGGAAATATAGAAAGTCTTCAGTCAAAGTCTTCAAACAGTAATGATCAGGTTCATCAACACATGAATGAGAAAATGAAAGGGTTGAGGAAATAGAACCAGTTGGCTTGGTGAAGACAATGATTTGGTAGACCAGTTCCAACTGCTGTGACAGTTGTACGTCTGGTTGGAGCGGCTGGGTATTTAAACCCGATGACACACAGTCCAGGACACACAGTCCTCACCATATTCTCCTTGAGCTAAAGTCACACAGACCTCGCCCAATCACTCATGGTAAGTCTTCAGGTGACTTCCAAACCTTCACAGACTTGGTCACTCGGCGATCCACAATTCCTCTTGGATGCTCAGACCATGAAGCCTAACTGTCTGGAGGATACACAGTCCTCAAAGGTAACAAGCGTCGGTTCCACACAGGAACAATCTCTTCAGTGATGCTCAATCACTTTGGGTTTTTAGGTGTTTGGGTTTGGGTTTTTCTCACTTGATGATTTTCACTCAAAGTCCTCGGAGGATGTGATGCTCTCAATGACAAGTGTCAGTTTCTCTCGGAGTAGCCAACCGGCTAGTGGTTGTAGGGGGCGGCTATTTATAGCCTAGGGAGCAATCCGGCATGATAAGACATAAATGCTTTTCAATGATATGACCGTTAGGTGGGTATATATTTTGGGACAGCTGGCGCATAGCACATCAACGATCGGATATTTGAGGTTCAAATTCCCCGGGGCTATCATGTTCCTCATTGTGTAGGCAATCCGCACTAGCGAATTCCTAACTCCTCAGTCAGAACAAATTTGTCAGAGACCAGAAGATCTTCGTCTCTGTCACTGAAGAAACTGACTGAACTGATATGAGATTTCCAATGGCTTCACTTGAAAGGATTGGGTAGGTGTAGGATTTTGAGATGAGCATCACTTGAAAATCACTTTCCTTAGTATTACCTCGACCCTCTTTAATAGTACGGTGTTTCCTATGACTCAAGAAAGAGAAAATGAAACCACAAAAACAAAAGTCTTCATGCTTCATAATCCTCGCATGAATATCCAAGTCTTCAAGGTCACACCAATTTCATCACTTTCAAAATCTTTAGGAGAACCGAAGTCTTCAGCTGAAGACATACATCTTTAGGGGTCGACTTTCATCGCAAATATCAAACTCCTCATCGACTTATAGAGCATGTGTACACTCACAAACACATTAGTCCCTTAACCTATAAGTCTTCAATACATCAAAATCACTAAGGGGCACTAGATGCACTTACAGATATACTAATTAATATCACCAACGATTCTCTGTGGCGAACGACTAAACACTATTGCCTTTACTGATTATTTCCTTGAGATTGGCCAAGATGCATGGCACGTAGCACCCACAAGTGCACCATCTTCAGTATTTGGTCAAATTTGGGCTGAATGTGCCGAGACAGATGGGGGTAAGCACAAGCGTACATATGGTGTGAAAATACATACCAGCAACCTAGAAGTGGGCAACGTTTTGACATAAGGATCCTTTGGATAAAATGTGTGAGTAGCAAACACACCATCATCGGTACAGCTCAGCGGATTTAGAAGCTAGTAAGATCATGTGCGCCGACATTCAGATTCCATATACCCAATCAAGTATATATGCCCTGCCCACCAACATTTAATGAACAAATGTTTTAAATAAGGAAGGATTAACCACAGATAAATATATGATGTATTCCATGTAAGGAATTTCTCAAGCTATTCAGATAAGGCATAAGAATAATAATGTTTACTGATTTCCACTACTTCTCTAGCTGATATAGACATTTTGCATAATGTAGGCCTCCCTAGATGGTGCAAATCAATCGGTATTAGTGTGAACGGGAAACGTAACAGGAAATAACCATGAATTTCTCCAAACTGCACAAAACAAGAAAAAACAAATTACTAATATAGCCTACTGAATAGTTAATATTGGTCATGCAGTTAGCTGAACAGAAAATTGCATGACGCACAACACAAGATAAGACAATTAATAGTAAGTAACGGGTCTCTGTTTTTCTCTTTTTTCTTTTGGTTGCTAGGGACCCAGCTACTCACTGGACCCTCTCCTTTGTTTTTTACTTTTTTAGTTAATTTTCATGGCTCCTAATGACGTACAAGATAAGAAAAATCATGTTACTTTTTTAGTTTATTTCAAATCCAACAGAAGGTATATCTACTAGCTGCAGTAAGTATGACCCTGAGTGACAGAACAGAAACTTTCTTGGATACTAGATGTGTATTTGCAGATGGTGCAGGTCATGAACCAAAATTATAACCAATTGGTGTACTTCAATTAACTATCTGCAAGCTCCGAAAATTATAAATCCGAGAAATAGGACTTTTGGTTTCAGAAGCAAAGGGTGATGTATGTATGGCAAGGGAAAAATCAACAATTCTGAGGGATCATAAATTATCCCATGGCAAAATTCTACTATCCGTTTGTCTACTACGAACCATATTGGGGACTGAAGCAAACAAAAATTGTTGGAGCAGGCAAGGATGGCTAGATACCCTGAGATTGGCCAAATTTGGACTAAATGTGCTGAGACAGATGGCTTAACTACTACAGATTAGCATCATCAGAGTTACAGAGTAGTGAGTGACGAGTGAGGGGCTCAGCGAGGTAGAAGGTCTTGGCGTACTCGGCAGAGACCTCGCTGCAGCGGTCGTAGGCATCACCGAGGAGGCCCCAGCTGAGCTCGACGTTGCCGTCCTGCTCCAGCTGCTCGTCCCGCTCGCCTCAGCCTCCCGTGCCACCGGGCGCCCCTGCAGGTCCTCCACCAGCGCAGCCTGCCGCAGCACCACCTCGTTCACTGCCTCCTCAGTCGCTGTTCGCGCTTCCACTAGGCTCGCCCTTAGGGTCGCCGCCATGCCTCCACGTCGTGGCGAGGAGCAGCCCAGGCTAGCCACCATCGGCCGGGTGGTGGATCCCGCCATGGATCGGAGAGAGGGAGAGACGGGGATGCCAGCAATCGGAGAAGAACGGGGAGGGGATCCCGGCGGCAGAGGAGAGGATAGGTGGCGGAAGGGAAGCCGACAGAGGAGAGGAGAGGAGGTGGAGGGAATCTGGATCAGGGATGGGTGGGTGTGGGAGTGGACTGGGACGGTTGGTGGGGTGTGGGAATGGATCGGGGATGTGGTCCGGCGTGGGATTAGGCTAGCGGTAGTGCAGGGTGTCTCACACGCGCTACAGCTATCGATTTAGCAGTAGCATGGGTTTAAAACCCACGCTATTACTATGGATCGTATGCGTGGCACGATCGAGAATATTTACTAATAGCATGGTATTTTTAGCCACACGCTAGTGCTAAATAACAGTAGCGTGGGTTAATATAGCGCGCTACTGGTAATTGATTGTCTATAAGCTTTTTCCTAGTAGTGAGAGGATTTCCTAGGATTCTTGGAAGCATTCACTTCATGCATTGGAAATAGAAAAACTGTCCATTTGCTTGGCAGGGGATGTACACAGGCACCAAAGGCGGTTGCAGTGTGGTACTTGAGGCAGTGGCCACACACGACCTCTGGATTTGGCACTCCTTTGGTATGCCAGGAACTCACAATGACATCAACGTATTGCAGTGCTCCCCTGTCTTTGCAAAGCTTGTTGAAGGTCATTCTCCTCCGATGAACTTCGAGGTCAATGGGCGACACTACAACAAGGGATACTACCTAGAAGATGTCATCTATCTGAGGTGGTCCACATTTGTGAAGACTATCTCAAACCCTGTGCCAGGAGGCAAGTACTCCCACTTTGCGAAGGTTCGGGAGGTTTGCACGAAGGATGTCGAGCGGGCATTTGGTGTTCTCCAATCTCGATTTGCTATTGTCCGGTACCCCGTTCAGGTCTGGTCAAAAGATCAAATGTGGGAGATCATGATTTGTTGTGTCATCTTGCACAACATGATCATTGAGAGCGAGCAGGAAGAGCCAGTGTTTGACACTGAACCATATTACAAGCAGGGTCCTCTTACCCAAGTTGATCACCACCTACCGGCAACCTGGACGCCCTTCCTCAATATGCGTCAGGAGATCCAAGACCAACTGGTGCATCAACAACTGCAGCAGGATTTGGTGGAGCACCTATGGAGGCTCAAGGGCAATGCCTAGCTCGACGTGTGATGAAATATGAGTTTTTATTTGTTGAACTATATAATTTGTATTGAACTATTTGATTTTTATTGATTTTCTGTGATGAACTATGTGATAAAAAATAGCTTCTATTGAATTTGTGCCAAAGCACGGCGAATATGGGCCGACATTAGTCAATTTGCGCCGACAATGGGCCAATTTTGCGCCGAAAGTGGGCACATTTGTGCCAAAATTGGGCTGAAATCGGCGCCTGGGGGCGGCGGCTGGGAACCCAATCGCCCCCACGCCGATTTTAGTGTCAGTTCGCCCCCAGGCGACGATATTTCAAGCCCCCTGGGGGGCGAACGGCTGGAGATGCTCTTAATTGTAGGTGTTATTTTCATATCTTGTAATCCAGTGATTCCACTTGCTCCATACCATGATTAATAATTAATAAGAATAGTTGTGTGTATCACAGTGATATGGAGGACAGTGGTTTGAACCTCCTTTTATAAGGAAAAAAAGGTGGGTCACAAGCCGCGTCAAGGGTTTGTGATGCCACCCCCTTATCTTATGAAGGCATTTATCACCCCTCTCGTGAATGTCTTATTTAAATTTACCATTTTCTATTGTAAGTTTTTCCTTATAATAGTGGCGTCGTGAAGCCTATTACTCTTAATGTCGAGAGTAAGTAGGCAATGGAAAAACTACTTGTGAAGGATAAAAAGGTTGCAAAGGGAAAGGGAGAAGAGCGGGGAGGAAGAAAGATGAGGAAGGTGATGGTTCTACTGTGAGACTAGAAAGGTAGTGAGCACTCGTAAGATTGGGACTTATGCCTTAGAGATTGGAGTATAAGTAAGTCCTATATAGGACATGTAGGATGGATATAGATGATGCCTACATAGGCTTTTTGCCGGCTGGCATATGCTCGACATCAACCTTCTTCTAGATCTCAGCTAGCTCCGTAGTCACAATCAGGATCCTGGCAATGGCCGCATTGGCGTCGTCGCACTCGCTAGAGCGCTTAGGGTCGTCCTGTTGGGGCCCAACATCTTGAGTTTGAGGTAGATGTACCAGGGCAGAGCCATGAACTTAGGCTGGGAGTCCCAGGATGGCCAGGGCAGAGCCATGAACTTAGGCTGGGAGTCCCGGGATGGCTTGATAGCCACTCTGAAAGTTGACAACCTCAAAGGCTTAGGGTCTCGAACCGGAAGTTATTATTCTTACCGAAGACAACCTCCAGGGAGATTTGACCCATTGATTGAGCAACTGCTTGGCTGACGCGCTTCCATGGAACTGTATATTGCTAGTCACAGCTCGGACTCAGGGATGCCCATGCACTTGTGTGTCTTAGCATAGAGGATGTTGATGATGCTGACCCCATCAATGAGCACCTTCCATAGTCAGAATCCACCAAGTTGCGGATCCACTCCAAGGCATGCTTGCCTAGGCGCAAAATGTAAGCCAGATGATCGCTACAATCGAAACCGAATGGTACCTCTGACAATCAGCCACCACGGGATGGCTAGCATGGCCATGTTCACCTCACAAGCGCAAAGCTTGTGACTCCGCTTGGTATCCTACCCTTGAAAGATATCAAAACTCCTTTCTGCTAGGGGCATGGTGATCTGCCACCGTCTGCAGGTTGCTATTGTTCCTATCATTGTTGTTGTCGTCTTCGTCGTCATCGGTGGCCGGATTTCTTGATTGAAGATGCTTCACTATACTGTAATCCCTGGTGGAATGCGTGGATGGCCTTCCCTTGTGCTATGAAGTTTGCAGGGTTGATCAAGGATTTGTCAAGTAACAACTATGATACTTGCACTGATGCCATCAACAATTTGGTTATTGATTGCTACCGCATGACTGGTCATGCTCCGCGGCCGCAACCAACATTGTCCCACTGATGTCATCACCACCTCTCCCATTCTTCTTCTAATTGTGGTTGTTCTTCTTGTGAGTTGGGGCAATTCTTATGCTAAGAGGACTTGGCGTTGGGCTTGCCTTTGTCCCGAGCAACCGAACCTTGAGGTGGAG
Source organism: Triticum aestivum (assembly GCF_018294505.1). NCBI lineage: Eukaryota > Viridiplantae > Streptophyta > Magnoliopsida > Poales > Poaceae > Triticum > Triticum aestivum. The sequence continues at coordinate 688,175,202 of NC_057798.1, read as the reverse complement.
TGGTTTCTTTGCCAAAGGCATACATATTGGCGATCTCCATGAGTGTACAAATGGTCAACAATTTTGTGCAACCAAGCTTCTGCCTCCAGGAGCTCATAACTGATCCCCCTTTTGAAAGCCTAGATGGCATGAGGCCCGTCACATTCTCGATGAAGTTTTGAAGCCGAGTCCAGTGATTGATGTACTCAGGACTAACTCTCCTTCCTTCTGGATGCAGTTCCACAAGTCATGTGCATTACCGGGTTTGACATATGTTCCCCCAAATTTTTATGGTACACATCATGCAGATTATCCCAGTCATGAATGTTTGCCTCGGCCGAAAAATGTATCCATGCCTGCAACGATTCCTCCAACATAAGGGAATGTTGCAGATGGATACTCGTTCATTGCCTTCACTGATGTCGCATACCGCATGGTAATTGGCAAGCCAAGTATTGGGCTTGACGGTACCATCATACTTGTTGATTTTGGTGTCGATTCAGAACCATTCTAGGAAAGGTTCAGACTGTATGCGCCAGCTGAAGCACAAAGGACAGAGTGAACCTAACCCAGTAAGACGATCATCCCCAATTCCGGTACTAGAACCGGCGGATCTCAGGTAGGGGCCCCGAGCTGTGGATCTTGGATCGATGGGTAACAGGAGACGAAGGAGATAATGGTTACCCAGGTTTGGGCCCTCTCAAAGAGGTAGAACCCTACGTCCTGCTTTGATTGTATTGATGATGATGTATCGAGTACATGCTTGATCTACCTCGAGATCGTATGTTGTGTTGTTGTGTTCTAACCCTAAGTTGAGTAATTGCGATTGTGTCTTTACAGACTAAACCCCTCAGCTTATATAGGTGCTAGGGGTATCTAGGGTTACACATGGTCAGTTGCCTACTAGGGAAACACATGCTGATAGCCGAAGCAATCCTTAGGGTACACGTCAAGTCTTTGATAGAGTCCATCTTAATCAAGCCATGGTTTGAGACTTCCGGAGTCCTTCCTTATGAGATTGGTGGGCCATAAGCTCGGCCCATGGACCGTGGGCCAACTAGGTTGGTACCCCTTAGTCCAGGACACCGTCAGTAGCCCCTGAAGTGGTCTTCGAAACTAGAGTCTACAATCTTCCTCGGTCCTCATGTCTTTGACTTGATAGGCAAGTTCCTCTCTCTCGGCGACAGTTTATGCGAACCTGAGGTCTCCTTTGTGAAAGGCAATTCACCGAGCTCTCCCTCTAATGGGGCCAACTACCAACCACATGCATAAAGAGGGGGAGTGTACCTTGTGTCGCCAGGATACGGGTAGGGAAGAGCACGTCCGACTAGGAAGGTGGTCGTTAGAGATGACGATGAAGGAAAAGGGCACGTGGGTAGAGAGATTGGGTTGGGCGGCGCATAGGACAATTGGGATTCGTTTCCATCAAGTCCAAACCGCGGCGTTTTATATTGTGGAGATTACTAGTGGCGTGTGGTCCCACAGCCACACTAGTAACTTGTTATTAGTGGCCTGCCACACTGATAACCCGACCACTGCTAATCCTGTAACCATTGGCGTGCTAATCATAATGGCACGACACTAAGGCTGGTCATAGTGGAGAGTAACATATACTAGTATCATGCATATGATACTAGTGTATGATACTACATCTATAGTGCATAGTATCATAAAGTAGTATCATAGATGGTCTCATTTATTGCCATGCATGACACATAGTAGCATAACATTTATTATGTTACGGTATCTACCTATGTTACTACTATCCTCTCTCTCTTCTGGAATTGCCTGCCCCATAAGCATGTTTGCGAGTCCCAAGTACATGATACTAGTTATGTTATCCCCGCTATGGCCAGCCTAATATGAGTGCTCTATATATTTTTGCGTTTGTACGCCGGCGACTCTTACGCTCATTCCACTTCTCGAATCACCCGTCATTTGGTATTCCCCTCTCGCCTCTCCAATTCCTCACGATGCTCAGTCGTGCCTTCGCCCACTGAACTAGCTAGTTGGGTTAAAATCATTAGGGGGGAGGGCGGCGACACAGTCACTATATAATAATTTTTAGTGGACAAACACTAGTGCAGAACCGGGCAATAGCACCGGTTCGTAAGGCCCTTTAGTGTCGGTTCCATAACCGGCACTAAAGTGTGGGCACTAAAGCCCCCCCC